>NC_062520.1:12482845-12595345 GCF_022655615.1 Tachysurus fulvidraco | reverse complement strand
CCTATGATGACATTAGATGGTCTAATATATGCTTTCCATTAATTGTCTCTGTAGTGGTATCTGCATATGTGTCACAAACCACTGTGACGTATTCCTGTCAAGAGGGATCACAAGTTCTAAAGCTGGACAATGCTAGCAGAGCCATAGATTGTGAACAAAGCTGGACAGCTGAATCCATTGTAAGTGTTAAAATTTCATTCGTCTTTTATTTTTTAAATCACTGATCATTGATAAGCAACATAACATTTAGCCATACCTTATACAGCGTTACATTTCTCACAGGGCATAGGAAGCTTTATGGCTGGAAGTGTTGAGTGCAACATCCCATGCATTAACGTGACTGCCGGTGAAATTGTTATCAGTGGATGTGTCAATGCTACGCTGACTGTTATATGCAATCAGGCAAGCCTATATTTGTCTTCGAGGGTCATGGCAAATTTTTTGTTACCATTAGATTCATGTATATCTCATAATCTTGTAATTCTTTTGTTTTGCAGGAACATTTGGCTGAATTTCGAATACATTACCTGGGTACATATTTTCCTGAACATTCTACAATATTTATTAAACTATTATAAAACTTTATTTTCTTCAATATAACTGCTATTTTCAAAATTGTAGGCATTAAGAACAATCCTTTAACACTACATTTTTTCAAGAAAATACAGCGCCATCAATATGGTAATGTACAATAAAACATATAACTGATAGAAAAAAAAATTATATTGTGGAAATGTGACTTATAACAGTACAGTATGCATAAACAACTAACATATCTGCTCTTGTGTCTCTTCATCAGGTATCTGTGCCAGTGCCATGTTCCTGCTGTTAATATTTGTTGTATTCTCCATCCAGTCCTGCAAATCTCATCATTGTATGATCAAAAACACTGAACCAAATCATGTTTAGTAGCCCAGTTTAATAGACCATTTTATATATTTATATACTATAATGTTTTTTTAATTATTTATTTTTATTATAATAAAATGTTTTAATATAATATAAATAAGCTGCTATAAAATAAAGAAATAAATATTTAAGAAAAAAGCTATGTTTAGTAAAATCTTGTTTGTTTTCATTAATTTTTTAATTATTTTATTGCCTTTTTATAACTAGACATTTGTATACAGAATGTTTATTAAAATAATTCAGTTTATTAAATAATTAACTCAGCCTTTTAAAATATAAAAAACCTCATTCTATTGATACAAAGTGAAATATTTCACAAAACATTTATATGAAAAAGTAAATCTTACCTTAGTTTTCTTGTGTTGATGAGGATCTTTAAGTCTTCTTATTTCTCACATTCACATAGATAATACATAAGTTGAGACTACATTTTGAAAAAGTCACACATTTATCTTGAACAAAGATATTTAGTAAAACAGTACATGTACATAAGATGTATTACAATATTATTTACATGTCTTCTTTATTTTTAGTGGAACCACAGCTCCTCTGACACTGAAATCATCATCAGATTTATCCTCCTAAGTGGAGGATAAGGCACAAGGCATTTTGACTATTCGGAGTTTATACACTTAACTTCATTTATTGTCATGTGTCTTTCCTTTAGAAATAAACACATAGTCAGATTGTTAAAATGAAAAGGATCAAATTCTCAGGGAGGTTTGGCTCAGCTTTTTCTCTCCTTTCTTTCATAATGTGCTCTTGACCACTGCTTGTTTATGTTTCTCTTGTGGAGCAGACCAAATGCTAAACATCCTTTGTTTGTGCTTAAAACCCAGTATTTTGAGGGCCCTTTACTAGTCCTTGCTCCTTGCGCACAACAGGTGCATGAATGCTACAGTCCCGTGCCTCACACACTCCTGGTACACCTGGACTACCAGCCATACCTGGCGGACCCACAGGACCTGGGAACCCACGAGGCCCTGGAGGTCCCTCAAGTCCATTACTAGCCACTCCTGGATGACCTGGTAGACCTATATGTGAGAAATGAGTGAAGTTTTTTGAGATGAGCTTAAAGTGTGCCTTCTTTTTTCAGAGTCAATGGTGTCTTGTCTAGAATGATGTGCTGTAGAAAACTGCTACATGAGAAATTGTCTATATACTGTAGATACTTAAATGTAAAAGTGCTTTAGTGTAAAACAACATTAAATTTTTACCTCTGAGGCCTTGGTGACCATCTTGCCCAGGAAGTCCTTGGCCAGGGTCACCTTGCTGTCCTTTTTGACCCTTTGTTCCTTTAAGAGATTTCAGAGATTTAAAGAATATTTTAGAGCTAAGCACTTAATTTATTCTCAACCGGTCATTGCATTGTTGATTATTCTTTAGTATGCTGTACCTCGGTCACCCTGTGCTCCCTTCTGTCCTTCTACACCTGTTACACCTCTAGGCCCTCTGGCTCCTTTAGCTCCAACCTTGCCAGATTTTCCCTGAACACACACACACACACACACACACACACACACACACACACACACACACACACACACACACACACACACACACACACACAATAACATAACTTTATATACCTACTCTAAAGCAAATCTCTTTTACTTATATGATTTCTAATTCACACAGAATGGCCATGTCCTGCATAATAACGGACACTGTTTTTTTAGGGACTCACAGCTTTGCCTGGATTACCAGAAGGCCCTTGGGGTCCAGGTGGTCCAATTAAGGTACGGTTGTTGATAGGACAGCCCTGTGAACACTTAGCTCGAATAGAGGAGGCATACTGAGAGATTTGGGCAGTGACCACACCTCGACACAGCTGAAGAACTTGCTCATCTGTCAGACTAGGACCCTGCAATGTTCAAAACATAACATAACTTGCAACTATCCAGTGTTGCATACATAATTATGTAAAGCCGCTATTGTTATAAGAGCCTGAAGTAAAATAGAAAACAGAATTGAATTACTGTTCAGATATGTCATTGTTTATCCAGCATTTGAAATAGTAGATGGTTTGGGTGAAAAAGTCAGATTAATTTTATATTTTCTTCTAAAATCATTAGATGCATTTTGTTGGATTTAATATAATTTGTTTTTAAGGTAAGAATTTGACATACTTTTATAAAAGCAGTTCACAGATAAAAACAGATGAAGTAAATTTGTGGTACATACAGGTTGACCTGGGTTTCCTTTTGGTCCACTGGGTCCTTTCACACCCAAGTCCCCAGCAGGACCAGCATCACCCCTGGAGCCGGGGACACCTGGAGGTCCCACCCGCCCAGCAGGCCCAACAGGCCCGATATAGCCTTTCTGTCCTTGCTGCACAAATGCACAATATTTGTGTGACTAAAAACAGGAAATTGTACTAATAATCATCCGAAGACTATGTGTAATGTAATGTGTGTAGGCTTTAACAGGAAGCAGCTAATGTTCAGAACAACCTAATGAACTTTTCTCATGTAAAAATGGGCTATAGGTGTGCTCACATTTAGATGAAAGTCATAAAATGTGAATAAACCAAAATATACAGTGCTTAAACAACAAACCTCCCCCTTGTCACCACGGGAGCCTGAACTTCCCTATATGGAAATATTGAGAAGGGAAGTACTGGTTAAAAAACCTCCTATGTATTATGGAAACAAGAAGAGAAATGACGCAAAATGTAATAGATAAAACTAAATGTCATCTTGTTCACCTTTTCTCCCTTAACCCCTTTCACGCCTTTTCTTCCTACTTCACCCTATCAGACAAAAACATTATGTAATTGAAGATTAACGACATGAAACCGTGTTATTTAATATATGATATTAATATCCTTTTAAAATGTCTCATGATGATAATCAGACAAGGGGAAGTGGATATTTATTGTATAGCCAGTAAACTTAAAATTCATGACTGCACACACTAAACATGTATTCCAATATGGGTCAAAGCAAATTATTAGGTTACCTCAATGCCATCTGCTCCAGTTTCTCCTTTGGCACCCTACAAAGCAGAGACTCTAACAGTTAACTTAATATAATAAACCTTGATCAAGTTATTTGGATGGATTTGATTGGTTATTTCTTTAGGACAAGTTGGGCAACATCCTTACAGTTGGACCGTTCATGCCTTTTGGACCTGGTTTTCCTGGAATTCCTGAATCACCTCTTTCCCCTTGTGGGCCCTGGGGCAAATCAGAGTTTTAAAAAAAGAAACCCACATTTTATGAGATTAGAATGTAACCACTGTAAAAGTCATATATTATATAATAATACCTATTATCTAATTTATGTAATAATTGATAAAAAAAACAAATCAGGTTGTACAAAATCACACTTCATCCTAATGTATTGTCATGCATTTACATAAAATATTCTAGAGTCTTCTAGAAAAAAGCACCCTAATTTGACCATTAATCAAACACAAAACAAATAGTTATGCCAAAAAGGGCAAAGATCTGAAAGTGTATAAATACAGAGACTACCAGCAGGTTCACTTTCAGTAACACTTCTACTTCTACTTTCTCAAGGGAAAGTACCAATAATGTCTGGTGTCTTCTATATTGCGACACAAATGTCATGCATGACTAACATGTGACACAGAAGGCTTTTTTCCAGCTCTGACTAGTATGACTAAAAACATCTTCTTTCTATTTCTTATTAGACTATTATTGTCAGATTATTCTCATGAAACTGAAAGATTTTAGGCAAATACTGACACATAAAATTTTTTAGGAAAATTACAGATTCAATAACAGATTATTTTAGTTCTCTTTTGAATACAGCATAAATCACCTACCCCAGCCCCCACTCTCCCAGGCTGTCCTCTCTGTCCAACTTCCCCTTTAATACCCTCGAGGAAGAAGGGGAATGAAGAAGAAAATGAATCATTTCTGTTTAAGGTCTCATATTACACAAAATCTTTGGCTTGAGCACAGGTTCAGACATCTGTCTACAACAGTTCACAATAATCAGAGTTCAGTTTTACATGTAGCATTTAAAAATGTTCCTTTTGAATTTTACCTTTGGTCCAATTGGTCCTGGTGGCCCTTCAATTCCTGGAACTCCTAATGGACCCTGTGGAAAATGAAATTATAACAGCTACATGCTATATATTAAGTGTTGGATAATAAAATTCTCAGATGCAGCAAGCTGAAGCTTACATCCTCTCCAGGATCTCCATCACTTCCTGGCAACCCACTAGTTCCTTCATCACCCTATCAGGAAGAAAAGGTATTCTTCCTTAATTAAAATAAATTGCTTATGAAATAACAAATAATGAAACAATTATTCAGATAAATAACTTCAATTTAATATGTCTGATATGAAAATTAGTGTGATTAGTGAAAGTTAAGTTAAAAGCTGAAAGATTGAAAAACTAAAACAAAGCACATATTCAATTCTAAATTTGAGATACTCAGATATATGCATATTACTACTGATTGTATATTAAACCATCATAAATTCCAGATAAAGTAGTAGTTTGTAGACCTTCACAGAAGCTTTTCATTAAATTGACTGAGACTTGCCTTTGGCCCTGGCACTCCAAAGTCTCCTGGTATACCTGGATAACCCTGAAAATACACATAACACAGTATGTCATTTTAGAAATAAGTTGTATTTAGGTGCACGATAATGGTATAGAGATGACAAGAAAAGACATTAATCTCACAATATAACCCTGTTCCCCAACATCCCCAGGAAAACCAGGTGCTCCAGTCTGACCCTGTGAGCAAACGAGACAAATGTTATTTATTGTAAATAATAAGGTTTGAAAGAAGCAAACCATGTAATGTAATTTTGTATAAAACTGTGCCTATGTGAGTTTACCTTTGGGCCCTGTCGTCCCTGAGGCCCCTGCTTCCCCTGTTTTCCAGCTGAGCCCTAAAAACAGTTAAAAACAGATATCATAATGTGGTTTAAAATTTGTCACAATGATGTCATGTTAACCATAACATCATCCTATCATAATCTTTTTAAATTAAAAAATAATGTATTTAATCTAATACTGTTTTACCTTAATACCTTTACTTCCCACAGTTCCTGGTCTGCCAATTGGACCAACTGGCCCCTGAAAACAAACAAACAAACAAACAAACAAACAAACAAACAAACAAACAAACAAACAAACAAACAAACAAACAAATGTCAGTCCAATATATGCATTTGTTTTCAGTCAAGATTTCAGTCATGTTTTTTGTTCAGGATGTAGCTTTTTCTTTTCTTAAAAATAAGACCATCTTTCTATCTTGAACGGTGGAAACCTAGACAATGCAAATACAGTGGTGCAGTATTATTGTTTTTTGTTTGTTTTTTTAATATGTGAAGTAAAGAAACAAAAAACCCATTGCCAGGCTCATGCTAATAAGGCTTGGGCAATATTATTATAGGAATAAACAAAGTGTGTTTACACACATTCTCTATTAGACTTTCCAAGCATTCTTAGGCAAGCAAAAGATAGTTTACTCACAATCTCTCCTGGAAACCCAACTCCTCCACGAGGACCTTCCATCCCAATATCACCCTTCAAAACACACACCCATAGCATTGAAAATTTCTTATAGCATTACAAGCAATCATGCATAAACAAGTAATTACACTGCAATGCCACCAGCACATAACACAATATTAATTTGCGATGTATGCTAACTATTTATTTTTAAACCTATTAAATTATTAATCTAATCATAATCCAAAAAATAAGAAGCATAATATACCTTTAATCCAAGCTGTCCCCTCTCACCTGGGTCTCCAGGAAGCCCAGGTACACCCTACGGACATGAATTA
The DNA here is from genome assembly GCF_022655615.1 of Tachysurus fulvidraco. Taxonomy (NCBI): domain Eukaryota; kingdom Metazoa; phylum Chordata; class Actinopteri; order Siluriformes; family Bagridae; genus Tachysurus; species Tachysurus fulvidraco. The sequence continues at coordinate 12,588,656 of NC_062520.1, read as the reverse complement.
GAACATTCTCAATCCAAGACAATCCAAGATAGAGTGACGTGACATGACATACGGCTAAGTATGGTGAACCATACTCAGAATTCGTTGTCTGCATTTGCCCCATCCAAAGTGCCCACACACAGCAGTGAACACACACACCGTGAACACACACCCGGAGCAGTGGGAAGCCATTTATGCTGCGTCGCCCGGGGAGCAGTTGGGGGGTTCGGTGCCCTTGAGCACCCGGCCCGAGACTCGAACCCACAACCTTAGGATTACGAGTCAGACTCTCTAACCATTAGGCCACGACTTGCTCTTGAAGTATCAGTTAAATCCATTTTCCACTCACCATTGCACCAGAAAAACCAGATCCACCATCTTCTCCATCAGGTCCAGGATCACCCTATAAAGTGACAGAAGGCAAGGAAGAGATTCTATGAGCATGAAAGCAAGTTGTCCAAACAATCTTGATACGAATATGACTTTAGGAGATGATCTGAGCTTACTTCAGGGCCTGGATCTCCTCCTCGTCCTCTAACCCCTTTGGTTCCTTTATAACCCTGACAACATGACAAAGAAAATATAAAAAAAATGTATTGAAACATTCTAGAAACACTAATTTTCAAAGGCATAATGTTTAGAGGTTGATTACTTAACAAACTCTAAAGCTCGTACCTCCCTGCCTTGAGCACCAGGGAATCCCTGTTTTCCTTGTGGCCCTACAGAACCCTTATTACAAAGAGATGAGCAAAATGATCAAAACAACAGCATAGTTGACAGAAATACTGCCAAATGACTCTTGATGTACCTTGGAACCAGGAAATCCAGCAAACCCAGGTTCTCCTGGTTCACAGTCACACTCTGTGGGTCCCTCCTCCCCCAGAACAGCATTCTCACCATACGGGACATGGGTGGTCAGAGTGGTCACCTCTTTGGCATAATCATATGCATCTGTGGTGCGATCATATGGGTAGGTCTCCTCCGTGATCATGGTGACACCTAGGAAAGAGGGATTGTAGGGGTCATATGCTGACAAAGTCTGCTCATCTTCATAGCTGTGTGTAGAGTCAGGATGATAGTCCACTTGAAATGAATTAAAATGAATCAGTGATTCACTGCTTGACTCTAAAGGAGTGTGTTGTGACTGATTGTGGCTGCTGACTTAACTTAAATATCACTTAAGAAAAACATTAAAGCTTTTTTTTTTCTTTATCTGAAAGCCAAGTAGGTGTATATGTTATATCAGAAGTGCACATCAGGAAGAATGACATAATAAGCAATAAAGAGTAGGTTATGAATTCATATAAATGTGTGGGGAAAAGGTGGTTTCCAAATGTCATTTAAATCTTGATATACTGAATGTGGTGAAGGTGCCTGTGCATGTTCTCCTTGTTCAATTGTTATAAACTCATGATAAGCTTAAAACTGAATTAGCCCATCTATTAAAAGCTACATGGAGACAGGAAGTTTAGCAAATAGTATTTGCATGATTTACATACAATACTCAAAGTGCAAAATATTGTGCCACCTTAAAATATACTTGTGTTAAAATGCCAGTATTGCAAATGTTACTTGCATGTTTATGCAGATTTCAGATGAAGTGAGCATACCATGCTGTAGGTCTCCAGACTCTTCTTCATATCCATTTACTATAGAGCCTTCATATATATGGTCTTCACCTAATTAATAAAAAATGCTTTAAGACAAATTTTGAAGTTAAATAATCACAGTTTTTTTTATGTCATGGTCTTAAAATGTTTTTTTTTGCATCATAGAAATACCCTGCCAGATGTTTACATATTGTTCCGAACATTTCAGGATTTTCCTGAACTGAACTTTGTTTCACTTTTGTTTCTATCTGAAACACTGAAATGAATGCAAAAGAGGGCATCTGGCTAGCCGGACAGCAGACAAAATTTTGACAGAATTCAAACACATCTGACAGACAATTTTGAGAGTCTTTTTAACCTGACCTGAATGGGTAACACCGGAGTAGTCTTCCTGGGCATTGGAGTGGAGCACAAACACCAAGAGGACAAGAGACACAAGAGACACAGCACCCACCTAGCACCAATAACAGAACACATAAACTAAAAAGACATAATCAATACTTTTACAGATTGAATAATAAATATTAAAACTGCCTCTTACTTTTTGTTTTAATTCTCTTTTGAATACAGCAACTTTTCTTTCCCACAATTCTTCCAATATGCTTTCGAGAGAATGGAGAACTACACTGGTAGTTGTACAAAGCTTTATCTGTTTCACTTTCTCTACCTAGATACTAATTTACAACATTACTACTATGCGGTTTATTTTATGTGAGATTATTTACATTGTTAAGATGTACATTCTTAACCTAACGAACCCCAGCAGCTCTCAACCTGCTCTTACATGCCAGACCAGATCTTTGGTGGATTCAGTTTTTACACATAAAACTTAAAATAGAGCTGTGCAACAAAATACATTTGTTAAATGCATACTCTTCAGAAAGATAATAGACATTAGATGGGTTAAGTATTACTAAAGTATTTTAATTGTTTTTTTATAAAAGAAACCCCTTTCCTTAAGATAATAATTTCATTGTTCCATCTGTTGTGTTGTCCTATAGTTGTTAGAGTTAGCATGCATTAACTGGAGCACTTACTGTCCTGTGTATCGATTTCACAGTTTACGTATATGTATGTATTGCCAGGCTTTGCAATCCTTAAGTTCTGGCCAAAGGAATTTTGTTTTCATTCTAATTCTAATTTAGTGTATCTGAGTTATGTATATAAAAAATGATAATAAAAACCCACTTGTTTGCAATATATGAAGTTAATGTTTTATAGATTATGCTATTAAAGAAAAGGACATAAATAATAAGTGAAAAAGTATTTTCCTGCCATTGTCAAACTCCTTGCACCCTTTCCAAAGACAGAATTAAGAATAAGTTAATAATAATTTAGAAATAATGGGTGGAGCTTATGGATGGCTCTCACTAGCCCAAAGGCTCTCTGGGGCAAAGAGGTGTAGTGTAGGATAGTGAGATCACTCCAACTTTCTAATCTAACTGTCAGTTTTTATTTATCTTATCCTTAAATTATCAATTACATCTAGTTTTGATAGATTGCTAGTTATTTCACACCAAAGCCACACAGACACTTTACATTAAGCACCCAAAATTGAAAAATAACTGAATAACAAATTCTCCATAAGCACTTCCCGGGAAACTTTATGACAAACCCTTAACAAAATGTTCCTCTTTGAACATCATTTCTACTTCAAGTAAAAACCCAAAACAGCATTTCAGAACTTTGACATTTGTATATTTTAGTCATATCCAGAGTTGTATCAAAGAAAAAATCAATCCAAAGCTGTTCACAAATTAGCATAAACTATTAGCAGAAGACCTTAAAAACAAACCCATCATTAAATGTTGATCATAATATCTATAAAATATAGATTTCAAAATAATTCACAAAGTAACTAATCTGAACTTGAATTATTCATCACTGTAACAATCAGCAATTTTACAGTTGTATGAATATGAAGAGTTTACTGCTCACCTTCACCCTGGAGCCTCCCATTGCCAGTGGGCCTTCCTGATCTGGATTCAATCTGGTGTGTAATTTCCACTGAAACCAGCCTCTCACCCCAGCACAGGCTTAATGTTTGGGCTGTGTGAGAACACAGAGCCTCGTTCCCTGTATGTTTTATTTCTTCACAGCATTCTCCAACTTCATGCACAATAGTGGACCTGCAGAGCTGAGAGTGCGGTGCAGTGCTGCAGAGACCCCACCAGGCTCTTCCACGATCCGTCCTTTCCTCAGCTAGGTGACAAATACCTGAACCTTCCCCAAACACACATAAAACCAGGCAAGACACTGAATGGCTATGGGTGCAGAAAATGAGAGCAATGTGATATATAAAGGTGAGGGGAACACATCTGGTTCTTACAACTGCCATTTATTTGGCATTTGTATTTTGCAAAAAGCAACTTGCTAATGTTTTACATAAAGAGCTGATTGGCATTATATTTAGTAAAGTTAAACAAATGCCTATTTTAAATTTTTAAAATAGTAAAACCAAGTTGTTAATCTAGAGTGTTTGAAAGTTTACAGAGAAGCTCACAGAGGACTCTGTTATGGGCCTTTTAAAGGCACACGAAGAAGGGAGCTGATACCTACTTTCCTGGGTTGGAATGTGGGAAAGGGAATTTATTTGTGGTTTGTCAAGACTGGGACTCTTGCAACACTCAGATAAAAACTTTGCTTCTATATCCATTTCTCTTGCTGCAGTCTTGACGAAGTCCCTGCAAGCCATGAAGATCCCAGAACCCAGGAAAGAAGTACTGTAGGTATCAGCTCCCTTCTTCATGTGCCTTTAATGCCCCATAACAGAGTCCTCTGTGAGTTTGTCTCTAAACTTTCATACAATCTAGATTAACTTCTTGCTATGGTACATCAAAAGGTGCATTTCAATATCAGAGAAACAACTTAAATGCAAAGTTCACTTAATTCCAGAACACTGTATGATTCCAGGCATGTGCCCCATCTCAACAAACTCTCTCACCATGCTACCCCCACTCTCTCATCTACACTGCCAGATACCTTAAAACCATTTCTCTTTGTTGCCCTCTATAGGACAGGATAGAAAATGACATCCTTGTAACAGGATAACTGTTACAAGTATGAGGCGAATGGTCTTAGCAGTGACAAGCTGCCCTTCCATTTCTGCAACCTCTAAAGCAATGCTGGAAACACTCATACATCTGTTTTTTGAAGCCAACTTCTGCATCTGATGCACAGCATGATTACTAAGTCTCTGATCAGCCCTTGCAAGGCCTGTTCTGAGTGGAACCAGTCTTGTAAAGATCCTGGCCGCTGTACTGTAACTCATTTTCAGGGTATTACCAAACTTCTTATAACCTAGTCCATCTTTGTGGAGAGCAACGATTTTAATTTCTTAAATCCTCTGAGTGTTCTTTGCCATAAGTTACCATTATGAGAAAATAATACTCAAAGCAACAAATTTTAACTACTTAAATACAAGATACACAAACTTGTATGGTCCTGTTAAACAGACAAAAACATGAACACGATGAATAGGACTTGGGCACAGCTGTTAACACTTAGGGTGTACTCACTTTTGCTGCCAGCTATTTTGACATTAATGGCTGTATGTTAAGTAATTTTCAGAGGACAGTAAATCTATACCACTATACAAGCAGCACATTGACTACTCTAAAATATATCCAAATTTCATTTCTATAGTATTTAGATGGCTGCTGAAATGTGAGGGGTGTACTCATTTTCGTGAGATACTGTACCAGTGCTTCCATCTGCTCATCCAACCATAAGGTGTTTTGTACTTTCATTCATTCATTCATTTATTCATATGCCTGTGCCTATCTCAAGCGTCATCGGGCATCAAGGCAGGATACACCCTGGACAGAGTGCCAACCCATCGCAGGGCACACACACACTCATTCACTCACACACTACAGACAATTTTCCAGAGATGCCAATCAACCTACCATGCATGTCTTTGGACTGGGGGAGGAAACCAGAGTACCCAGAGGAAACTCCCGAGGCACGAAGAGAATATGCAAACTCCACACACAAGGCGGAGGCGGGAATCGCACCCCAAATCCTGGACGTGTGAGGCAAACGTGCTAACCACTAAGCCACCGTGCCCCCGTTTTGTACTTATTTTGTCAAATTATGTTGCTAACTCAAATTAATTCCTGGTTAGGATCATTTTAATTACACCTACACTAATCTGTGAGTTTGGCTCCATTTGGAAACTTGTAAACTAGAAAATGGGAGCATAAGCATCTGGCCAGCAAACAGACATAAATATGCAAAAATATGCAAAGAACACTAGATCCTTGAGATTCACATGACCTTTAATTCAATTGTACACAATGAAATTCCACACTGAACAGAGTAAATGAACAAATGCTAGTAATCTGATAAAATCACACATCAGAACAGCACATCTGTCTCTTTTGACATATCTGAAATAATTACATGCTCATTTTTGTCAATCACAAAAACACGTTATGACTTATTTTTTTTCTTCTTCTTCTTATGATGTCTTGCATCGGGAGAACGGGAATCCCTGAACACACAAAATAGCAAACAGAAGCAGCACACAATAAATAACAATCCAAAAAAAACAAAACAAAAAACAAACACCTGAAATCTGTTCAGGAGGCAGTCGGCAGCTTATTTATTTATTCAATAAGGACAGATATATAGCTATACTGCATACATTACACCATGTAACAGTTACATAATTATTTGCAATGTTTGTTCCTAGAGGTGATTTTAATAAAACACAACCTATTATTACTAAAGAGAAATAAAACCCCGACCTTCAAACAGAGCAGAGATTACACTCACCAGTATCACCAGTAAAACAGATTTTCCCTAAATGTTAATATGTTTCAGTATTTTACCTCCTTCTGCTTTTACTGCTTTTCCCCTGGCTGCGCTCACGGCTGTGCTTTTGGCGACGTTTGTGGCGAGAGCCGTTCTCTTCTCTGGAACTGATGTGAAAGTCATGTGACTCAACAGAGGCAGAGCGGCCTTCATCTGGCAGCCTTCTGGTCCCCATAATCAAGTGAACAACAAGAACAAACTCAGTGTGTGCCACATACAGGATATTGTAGAGGCATATCGCATGTTCATGCTACACAGGACAGAAATACACACTGTATAATCAAAAGCTTTTGGACACCTGAGCATTATACACACGTGTGATTCTTCCAAACTGTTGCAACAAAAAGCTAAAAGCGCTATACAGAATATCTTAGCATACTGTGGCAATTTCCCTTCACTGAAACTAAGGGCACTAATCATGTTACAGCAAGACAATGCCGCTGTGCACATAGCAAGCTTCATGAAGACAAGGTTAAAGTGGAAGTACTTATGTGTCCTGTACAGAACCCTGAGCTCAACCTCACTGAACAATGCATAAACTGGAGTGCAACCCAGGCCTCCTCATCCAACAACAATGAATGACAACATTAACGATCTTGTGGATGAATTAGCACAAATCCTTAAAGCCATGCTCCAACATCCAACAAAGCCTTCCCAGTAGAGTGGAGGTTAATAGAGGAGCAAAGGGGGATTAAATTTCCAATGTGTGTCCAACTCCAATATAGTGTGGATATGGCAGCACAACTGGATTAAATTCCACACAACTGTAAACAAATAACTGAGCAAAAGGTTGAATTTTTGTCTAAATCAATCAAAGCATACTTTTTACCACATATGAATAAGTAATTAAGCATTAAGGGAAATGCCACTTCAGGAAAGTAGTCAAAGAAGAGTTTGTGGGGTTGAGTTTGTTTTTCTCGTATAACCGCAATTTGCCAGTGGTTTCAATTCTCCCATGCAATAAGGAACATGTTTATGTTTAGAGTTTAATTTGATGTTGTGGAATTTCTTAAAGTTTAAAGTTAATGAGGAACTACATTAGAGCAGCTATAAACAGTTTTCCCCCCTCACAAGCTTCTCTTTTTACTTCTGTCTAAGTTAATAAGAAAAAAAACCACCCTGAAACTAAAAAAAAAAGCCCTGAGGTTACTGAGAAATTGGAATGTGCCTCTGGAAAGTCCTAAATTCTAAAAACTTTGTAGTGGAAACCAACCAGAGCCTCCCTGAGGGTTAAAGTCGTGTATCTTTAAGAAAAGCTTCACCATAGAACTGCATGTGACTGTTAATGTGTTTAAACAGCAACCTCTCATTATTAGCCTTAAATTATTTGCAGAGCAATATTTTATATATTTATTTATATACTATAGAATGAGAACGTATTAGAAATAGCACTTTTAATATAAATCTGCGGTTTAAATAACTGACAGCACTACTGGCAGAGCTGCTGGTACAGCAAACTAATTAATACCTTCTGAATAATAAAACTGAATTTTACATCACTGTAGTATAACACAACTGGTACAACTATTATTGTTTGGATTTGTATCAAGCTGTCGGTTTTAGTTGGTGTTTGACTGTTTCTGCATATTTTTGGGTTTGTTTTAAGTGCCTCTTTGCTTTAATGTGATTTAATGAAAAGGTAATTGTGCCCCCTATGTATTAGTCTGATATAAGGCTGGGCAATAAAATGATAACGATGTATTGCGATTGACACGTGATCGATATCAATAAAAAATGTGTTTGATAAAACGTTCAATATTTTTTCTTCTTTGCGGAAAGGAAAGCGAAGAAAAGCTTACGATAAGGCAAGAAGCAGGACCCGTGTTAATATAGTATCAGCTAATGGAAAGAAATGTGTCTATCATAGCTAAAGGGAAGAACAGTACAATTGCATATAAACAAACAAGCAAATATGACACACAAGCATAATCATACAAAGGACGGCATATATTAGTTCTGTGTAACAAAGCAAAACCAATGTTACTCACCTATCGAGAAGGAAAAAAGCGCCTCAGCGTCTTAAGTAAAGTTGGCCGCATATTCACAGATTCGAGTTTCCCAAGTCAATAACTCCTGAGCTAAATGCTGTTACTAGCAAAACACAGTTGTGCCTGCCTCTCTACATTACTACGATAGAAAAGAGGTGTTATTTGTGTAGTAACAGCGTTTAGCTCAGAAGCTATTGACTCGGGAAACTCGAATCTGTGAATATGCGGCCAACTTTACTCAAGACGCCGAGGCGCTTTTTTCCTTCTCGATAGGTGAGTAACGTTCGTTTTGCTTTGTTACACAGAACTAATATATGCTGTCCTTCACATGATTATGCTTGTGTGTCATATTTGCTTGTTTGTTTATCTGCAATTGTACTGTTCTTCCCTTCAGCTATGATAAAGACATTTCTTTCCATTAGTTGCCTGGGTTACATATATATGTGTGGTCAGAGCTATCAATACAGGGGAGGGACACATTTGGGTTAGGGGTGTGTTTGTTTTGGTGATTTCAAATGTCAACATTGGTTTTCAAACATCGGAGACCCTGCCTTTAAGTTCTTGATCGGACATTTTATTCTTCGTTGAAAGAAAACAGAGGTTGTGAAGCAAGTTTGGTTGCATTAACAAAGGCACTCACTCTCTGGTAACCCATCAACGTAGGGAGTGACATGCTAACAGCCAATCATGTAACAGTGTCACGTTTGGTTGTGCCATATCGTTGTCTCGTGCTGGTCTGCTGGATTTCTCATCAGTAACCAGCGACTGATAAGCAGAAAATGAGCTGCAGCAAGCGACAAAATAAAAAAAAAAATAAAAGAGAAAAAAATCAGCTAGCCAGTATGGCAATTTTTTTTGGATATTATAAGTCTGACCGTAGTCAGAGCAATGTCGTCTGCAAATTATGCAATAGCACTAAACTTGCACTAAATTCTCAGTGTATTTTATTACACTTTATTAATCATTTCTTACATTTTCTTTCACTTTGCACCTTAAATGTTAAGAGATAATTGTTAAGTGTTCACTGTGACTTTAGACTTATGTTTACATTTTAATTATTTGAGATTTCCATGGTTGTTGACATTTCTGTCTTAATAATTGAGGGGATTATGATCAGCAGAATGTTAAGTTTAAAATTAAAATGTTTAAATGTAATTTAAATAATAATTGTAATTCGTTCATGCGCAGTTAATGTAGTTATTACGACAGGAGCGTCATCAAAAGCCAAGCCGAAAACAGATTGTTTCTGTTCCATACTCCAGAGCAGAAGGTGGCAGTAATGCACCTAACTATGCTGGCAGGACAATTAAGATTCAAACTGCTGGCAGGACAGTTACATGCCCATTTCTCTCACTAGGAACGGAAGGTGGAAAGAGAGTAAGGAGAGGTGGAAAGGAGAGAGGAAAAAGGGAGCTGCTCAAAGCTCTGCACTTTGATTTTATTCAGTAAATTCTGCCCTGTTCTATTTTTCTTGATGTTCTTTTGCCTAAGGTTCCTGTGTTATCAATATAGTTAATGTTTAAAAAAGGGGCAGCTCAAAAGTCTTTTGTTTAATTTTTTTCTTAAAGATTAAAAGCACTTTTATTTTATGCAAAATATTCTGAATGTTTTATATTACTTGAAATATAGGTTCAGGCTGCTCAAAGCTGTGTTTGCACTTTTTATTTATTTTATTCAGAAGAAATTCAGTGTCTGTTGTCTGTTACTTGACATGTAGTAAAGACAACTACAGTATTGTTTTCCATTCAAGTGCCATACAAGTTCAGACTTTGAAAACATTTGAAATTTAACAATAAATTATATAGAAATGTATGTGCGTTATTGATTTTATTAACATGAGGGTACACTATTTAAGTGACAATATAAGATTCGGACCTTTTCTGGGAGGAAATTTTAGTAACTGGACCTCTTTGAATTTTAATTGAATACCCCTTATGTAGAATAATCACTCAACAGTACCTGTTAGTGTGTTGTGAAGTTTTGGTCTCCTCCTCTCTCTCCTCCTGCCAAAGCTTTGCCAACTCCCCCGAGTGGACATCAATCACTTCACGAATGATCTTGAGGATACAGTAAAACACATAAATAAACTTTCCCCAAACAACAACAACAAAAAAAACACCACACTGATGTTTCTCCAGCACAGGCGTGGTCATTCAGAGGAGAAAGAAAAAGCTAACCTAACAATCTAACAATACTAACCTCTGTGTAAGATTTCTTGGTAATGTGAACATTTTTTGCTCTGTATGACTGACGGCGTCTCCTGTAGTCCCTCATTTCAGCCAAGACCTCGAGGTGAGACTTTGGGCCACTTTTCTCCTCATCTATGTTTAAAGAAAAAATTTGAGAAAAGATTTAAAACACCAGGCTCCAGCAAACAAACCAAACAAATTTTCTAATGCAAACAACACAACAAGCTATAAAAGAACAATTTATACATTTATATATGATTTCACATTTATGTGCAATGTCCTGTAAAAAAAACATCAAATTTAGTGTCTATCAACTGCAAGGAGTTGTGAAATCACCGTTTTTAAGCTTGGACACAAGATCCACATAAAGATCATCAATGTTGGATGACTTTGCACTCTGCTGTATGGCCTCCTGAATCACATGATCATAAAGGGCCAATCGGTCAGCTGCTGTGAGGTCACATATTGCTCGCTTGTGGTTGTGAGGCACCTCTGCAGGCTCAGTTGAGTAATCATCTAAACACAAAACAGTATATATATATATTACAGACTGTGTTCAGGATTCTATAAAATGTAATCATAAATTTTTCTTAAAAAAAAAAATAAAATAAAAATTAAATAATAAATATTCATAATGATTGTAGAATTTGTTTAAAACAACACAGCAGTGGATTCTCATGCTACGGTAGCACTGGACTGAAGTTTCAAACGTATATGCAGACATCTAGTGTTTAATTTAGGGTTGTCATAATTAGTGACAATACTTAAATTATTCACACAGGGTGAAATGTTCCTTCTCTTCCATGTAATGCAACCGGTCACCTTTAGTTACTTGACTTTTCCCTCCAGGAACATTTTATTTGCAGTTGGACTGACCTCTGCTTTATTTAGTTGTCCCTCGTATTAAAAACCAGAATTGTTATGACTAAACTGTAGCTGTTTACACATCTATATTTAATGGTTCAATTTGATTAACTCAAGATTTTTAAAAAAAAGTAGTTTAATTTTGAAATTTAGTTTTGAATAATGTTATTTCATATGACTGGTCTTTCTCTCTTGAAAAATAATTCTGACAATAAGATGCCTGAATTATACTTTATTTAAATTTGATTTAAGACAAATTTTGTATTATGCTGTTTACATGATATTCAATAGTCAGAATAAGATGGGATTATTAGTGTGCATGAAAAACATGCATCTGTATGTATTCTCTGGATTGTTCCTTACAAAGTGATATCATTTCTGATGTAAAGAGATGTTAAAATGACCATATAAAGGATATTTCAAAAGGATACATCAAGCATGAGCAGAAAAATATCTTGAGTAGACAGCCTCTAATACTCACCCCTGTTACTAGGGAAAAAAATACAGAGCAGAAATAAATGATGACAGAATTAAAAGATTTATCAGTGGGTAAGTGCTTGTTCAAAGGATGTTTTTGAACATGCCCTGAGGTTGAGGAAAAGGCAATGAAAGTGTTTAGAGACTTACTTTTGCAGTAGTTTCCTGTCGACTGAACAGGAGGGGCATTAGCCCTGGCCTGCAGGATTACCTGATGTTGGGCATGTTTATCTGTATCAAACAATACATGGCTTCAATTCTCCAACAAGAAATATTTTGTTTAATAATATTAATAGACATGGTATTTTGATGTCACCACCTTTAAGTGGGCTCACCCAATTTTATGCTGGGAATGTTGGCCTTCTCATAGAAAAATGATGTATCGTACAACTCTGCCTAAAAACACACAAAAAGCACCAAATGGTGATGACCAGAACATTTTTAGTATATGCAGCACGTTAATCTACATTTCTACTTATTTGTTAGTCTTCCCAAACCTGTTCTTCTTTGGAGTATCCTAACTGGGTGAGTCGACACTTTGTTTTGTGGTTCTCCATGCTCCTACACGGCACTGTGTGGCCTGGGTCATAGGGGCACACCTCCGCTATGTCCTGCCACAGAAGGAGTTTCAGATTGTTAGCTGACACCAAACAGCTTACAAGAAACAGCTTGTGAGCAGAATACTCTTTTATCAGGTTACTTCACTTAAGGACATATTTAATGAGATTATGCCTGAAAAGGTTTTGGATTTTTTTTTAATCGTACAGTATATTGATCATATAATCATATAATTATATGTAATTGTATAACATGACTTTCTGTTTATATTAGTTTTGCTTTTAATTGTATTTATGATATTTGTGTTTTTGTAATTTAATTTTTGCCATGAAAATAGCTTTGATTGCTGACATGGTATTAAATGAAATAATCTAATTCTGAATCTAAAGCAAAAGTAGGCTCTGAAGACATATTTGGTCTTCGTGATCACATTGTTGAGACTCAAGATGGCATAGACAACCAACACTTTAGCTTAATTTCACTGGTTGTCTGTGCCTTTCATTAAGTTGAGACAACACCATGTCTACAACTGCAGAGCAAAAGTCTAAAGAAGAAACTGTGTAAGGTCGTGTTGTTGCAGGGATACTAAATAAACCAATACATTAGGCTAAGGTAAGTAGTGATTGTTCATTTGACGTTTACTCAAGTGGAAGAATGTAACTAATAAACTTACACCTACAAGCACTATGCATTATATTTTGAAAAAGTAGATTATCTTAATATCAAAACCTTACATTTTCTCTGGACTTAATGATAAATACATGTCTGACCTTTGGAACAAACCAAAAAACCTAGAAAATTGCATTCATGATGATTTATGGTGATTTTATTTCTTTGCCTACATTGACGCTGATGCATTAAGAGGAGGGTGTCCCCTGTTCCAAGATAGCGGCTCTATTGGCGCATTCGTTCCAATGTACTGTCGTAGCCAAGGTGACATGTAGGTGTAGATATATATCATCCATATTTAGCATTGCCTAGCATCCATAGCTAGACAATGCTAGCTATGTACTGTACATTGGAACAAATGCGTCAATTGAACCACCATCTTGGTACAGGGGACCCCCTCCTCTTAATGCATCAGCGTCAATGCAGGCAAAGAAATAAAATCACTATAAATCATCATGAATGCGATTTCTAGTTTTTTTTTTTTTGGTTCGTTCCAAAGGTCAGACATGTATTTATCATTAAGTCCAGAGAAAATGTAAGGTTTTGATATTAAGATAATCTACTTTTTCACAATATAATGCATAGTGCTAGTAGGTGTAAGTTTATTACTTACATTCTTCCACTTGAGTAATCTTCAAATAAACAATCCCTACTTACGTTATAGCATACTGCATGCAACACTGCTACAATGGTGTGACTATACATGTTCATTTAAACTGTATTGGTTTATATGATACACAAAGCAAGCAAATCACAAACTCAAGAGGAACATAATGTGAAAGTTAGATAGTTGAGGTGCCAAAGACCGTCCAATCTTTTATTTATTCCTTTCCCACAATACTTTAGCGACATTAAATAAGTATAGTCACATAAACCAAAAAAAAAAAAGAAAAAAAGGTTGACTTTGAAGCTGAACTGCCATCCTAACTGGTGACATCCTTCCAGGACTGTCAGCTGAATTAACCATTAAAAAAAAGTGTTTAGTGTCCCTGCAACTTGTCCATGACTGACGCCTCTGTTTATTACTTGGGAATCTACAATCAGATTCAGAGGACCCCAAGGCGACATCTAGTAAGCACAGTATATATCTATAAGCACAGACTGGCACCCGCAGCTAGCGCTGCTTAGCTAGCAGCAGCTAAAAAGCTACTAACGTTTATGGGTCACGGTCTAAAATTCAACAGAAATCACGCGCATGTATTTCTGGAACCACAAATAAGGCTGTTGTTGCTGTTACCTGTGAGGAATAATTTTCCCAGCTCCATCCCAGCACCTCGAACAGCTCGGTCAGTTGTGTCCGACAGTTTTGGGTGAACTCAGTCAGTTGATGCAGAGCCTCGATCCGTTCCTGCAGCGCCTCGTAGGAATCAAAGTCACCCATTTTCCCATAAACAGAACCAACAACCTGCCTTAAACGCAGCTTTGTTCCGCAATACACGAACGTATTAAACAGTAGCTACATTACAGGCGCTCGTCTGATCACCAACTAGCCGATATTTCAAACCCTTCCAGTGCACGAGAGTAGGGATTCAACGAACGTCGCGTAACCCGGAAGTAGACGGCTTCCGTATTCCGGTTAGTTTGACAGATCCAGAATCAGGTTTAAGAAATTTCTATACAAGCGAAGTCCGCCCGATTCTACGTTATGCTGACCTCACATCAGCTTTTGAGCATTAGCTTGACAAACAGTATGCCTGGTCAAAAACAATCAGCGATTGCGTGTGAGCGATGGATCTAAATGACAGTTTTTTGCGGTCAGATGCATTTGTATTTACACCCATTAGATGTCTAACTATTCGTTAGATTGTCGTTTATTATCATCAGTCAGAAGAGCTCAGTCTCCGTGGAAATAACTTTGCGTGCTGGGAAATTAATGCAGGTAAACAAGTCACTGTAGGTACAACGGTAATAATGCAAGCCTCGTATAAACAAGTGTAAAAATCTCTGTCAAAAACCTTGACATAAGGTCAGACTTTGTGTTTGTTTAATGATTTTGGCGTAAATAGTGTGTGTTACATGTTTTAATGTGAGACATGATCACAATTAATTGATCTCACAATTTTACAGTCTTGCAGTTCTAAATACAATTCTGCTCTTTCTGTCTGTCTGTCTGTCTGTCTGCCTCCCCCCTCTCTCTGTCTGTCTGTCTCCCCCCTCTCTCTGTCTGTCTGTCTGTCTGTCTGTCTGTCTGTCTGTCTGTCTGTCTCTTTCTTTCTCTTTCTTTCTCTCTCTCTCTCTATAGATTTGGATCCATTTTCTCTGAAATCCTGAAAAAAGAAAACTATGGGAAATCAGCTGGCAGGAATTGCTCCTTCACAGATATTGTCAGTTGACAGCTATTTCTCAGACATTCATGAATATGAATATGACAAAAGTCTTGGCAGCACCAGATTTTTCAAGGTGGCCAGGGCAAAGCACAGAGAAGGTTTAGTGGTGGTGAAAGTATTTGCCATTCAAGACCCCTCACTGCCGTTAACCAGCTACAAACAGGAGCTGGAAGAACTGAAGATCCGACTGCATTCCTGCCAGAATTGTTTACCCTTTCAGAAGGCCACACTTTCAGAGAAAGCCGCCATTCTTTTTCGGCAGTATGTTCGGGACAACCTATATGACCGTATCAGCACACGACCTTTCCTCAATAATGTGGAAAAGAAATGGATTGCATTCCAGATCCTTAATGCTGTGGACCAGGCTCATAAGTCTGGGGTGCGTCATGGGGACATTAAAACTGAGAATATTATGGTGACGAGCTGGAACTGGGTGTTGCTTACAGACTTTGCTAGTTTTAAGCCAACGTATCTGCCTGAGGACAATCCGGCAGATTTCAACTATTTCTTTGATACATCTCGAAGGAGAACCTGCTACATAGCTCCAGAGCGGTTTGTGGATGGCAGTATGTTTGCCACAGAGAGTGACCAGACAACACCACTAGTGGATCTCAGCAACAACAGCCAGAGGACCAGAGGAGAGCTCAAACAACCAATGGACATTTTCTCTGCTGGTAAATAAAAACAAAACAACTTTTTTATATATGTATATATACTTTGTTGAAAAGTATGTAAAGCATTTCACATCTTGTTTCTGTTTCTCAGGTTGTGTAATTGCAGAACTGTTCACAGAAGGGGTCCCGCTATTTGATCTCTCACAGTTGCTAGCTTATCGCAAAGGCCATTTTCAAACTGAACAAGTCCTGATGAAAATTGAAGACAAGAGTATCCGAGAGCTGGTATTTGGACTTATTTTTTACATATTCAACATTCACCAAGAGATATTATTTTCAGTACTCTGAATATGGCATTCCTTCAGTGTGTATGTATTTGTCACAGGTAGGCCAGATGATACAGCGAGAACCTGAAAAACGCTTGACAGCAGAGGAATACTTAAAACAGCAACGAGGCAAAGCCTTTCCTGACATCTTTTACAACTTTCTTCAACCCTACATGGCCCAGTTTGCTAAAGAGACCTTCCAGTCTGCAGATGAGCGAGTGTTGGTGATTCGAAAAGATCTGGAGAACATCCTCCATAACCTGTGTGGAGGCGGGCAGGCAGGAAAGTCTGAGATACAAGAGAAGGCTTCTCAGGAGATTGGATCAAGCAAAGAACATGGTCTAGTGATTCTGGTGTCAGTAATCACTTCCTGTCTGCAAAATCTGCGATTTTGTGATTCTAAGCTGGCGGCACTAGATTTGGTGCTTCATCTGGCCAGCAGGTTAAGTGTGGAAATCCTGCTAGATCGAATCACTCCTTACTTACTTCACTTCTGCAATGACTCAGTGCCTCGGGTCAGGGCAGAAGCTGTGCGCACACTGGCTAAAGTGCTGGCTCTGGTCAAAGAGGTGCCCCGTAATGATGTCAACATTTATCCAGAGTACATTCTGCCTGGCATTGCCCACTTGGCCCAAGATGAAGCTACAATTGTCAGACTTGCTTATGCAGGTAAGATAAATGAAAGCGATGCATACTCTGGGATTACTGAGAAGACACACTGAGAAGTCATGATGTTAACTAAACTGGTATGATTTTCTTCACTAGAAAACATTGCTCATCTGGCAGAAACAGCACTACGCTTTTTAGAGTTGGTGCAAGAGAACAATCTCAATTGTGAACAGGATGTAAATGGAGATGATGCAGAGGAATCTCTTCATCCCAATGAAAACTACGATTCAGGTACATGTCTATCAGTCATTTACTTTTCTATTAAAACAACAGAATTTCAAATATTAATTAGGTAATATACAGTTTGTTTATGTTATAAAAAAATCTTGTAATAAAAGAATACTTGTAATTTATTTTTTTTTATTAATATTGGTCTATAATATTGGTCTCACAGAGCTGCAGGCATTGCATGAGATGGTTCAGCAGAAAGTGGTGACACTCCTTAGTGATCCGGAGAACATTGTGAAGCAGACGCTGATGGAAAATGGCATCACACGTCTATGTGTGTTTTTTGGTAGACAGAAGGCCAATGACGTACTACTTTCCCATATGATCACCTTTCTAAATGACAAGAATGACTGGCATCTCCGTGGAGCTTTCTTTGACAGTATTGTGGGTGAGTTATTTATAAAAAACAGAACAGTCAAAGTTGCTTGATCATCTTGAACATGCCCTGAGAAAAGGTTACAGACTTAAATATGCACACCTTTCTCTACTTTTCGCAGGTGTAGCAGCTTATGTGGGATGGCAGAGCTCATCCATCCTAAAGCCTCTACTACAGCAAGGTCTGAGTGATGTGGAGGAGTTTGTCATCTATAAAGCTCTTAATGCTTTGACTTGCATGTGCCAGCTGGGACTCCTACAGAAAACCCACATCTATGAGTTTGTTGGTGACATTGGTAAGATAAACTGCTTATGTTTAGATTAACTTCTACACTGAAAATATATATGCTATGTGTCTGTATAACATGTAATAATATGTAACATTATGTGCATGTGTTGTCCTGCCAGCCCCTTTCTTGTGCCACCCCAATTTATGGATTCGTTATGGAGCTGTGGGATTCATAACTGTGGTTGCCCAACACCTAAACATCGCTGATGTGTACTGCAAGCTAATGCCACACCTTAACCCCTTTATTACGCAGCCTATTATACAGGTGGGATTGCAAATTAAAATTTCTTCTTAAAGGTAACAATTTGGGTTCTCATTTCACAGTGAAAATGTTTTTTTATTTGACAGATTGATAAGGAGATAGTACTTCTGAGTGTACTTAAAGAACCTGTAAGCCGCTCCATCTTTGACTATGCACTTCGTTCCAAAGACATTAGCAGCCTCTTCAGACACTTGCTGCTTCGGCAGAAGAAGCGTAATGGCTCCATCCCCGAGTGCCCCATTCCTGAAGATCCTGCTATTGCCCAACTTCTCAAGAAGCTTCTATCACAGGTGGATATGATTTATACAACAATGCTGGTTATTTAGAAAATACTAATGGTATATACAGTGGTCTATTAAAATCTGTGGAACTGGCTATGTATTAGACAGTAGAAAGAAGTTAGCAAGTATGAGAACTGGTTTATTATCATCATCCTCATTATCATTTGTCCAGTTAGTTCTGGAGTTCCATGCAGTACAATCTGAAGCTTTTTTTAAGTGTTGTCATAAAATAGAGCATGAGGATATAGGACCAATTATTCAGGTTCTAGTCTTTATGCATGGTGATGGATGAAATGTGTTGATGAAGGCTTCAGGGTCATTAACAGCTGTTAACTTTGTAAGGAAAGAACTGTTGTAGCCCCAAAACTGTACTAAGGCTTCTGTGTTCCTTCCTGGCATGTTAGCAGCAGATTCTCCATGAGGTATTTTAGTAACAGGTGTACCTCATCAGTTGTGCACTAACTTTGGATCAGTGTGAGGCAAAAGGATTAACACCCTTTTAATTTCTTATAGGGAATGACCGAGTCTGAGGAGGACAAACTCTTGGCTCTAAAAGACTTCATGCTGAAGTCTAGCAAGGCCAAAGCTAACATAGTGGACCAGACCCACATGAATGATGGGGCACAGAGTGGAGTTATTGAACTGGGCTTGCTGGGTATCACTGGACGTCAGGTGGATCTGATCAGACCAAAGCAGGAGTCTGAGGACAAAAGAGGTAGATAGCATGTTAAGCTTTAACATGTTATTAGTAATGATTACAGAATGCAGTATTACATGTAATGTTTTTTCTATTCCTTGCAGACTTCATCTCTACTGTTTCTGGTATATCATTTAGCTTTTAGTAACAATGGTTTTCTTTGTAATTAAAAATCCAGACTTATTGCTGACATGTTAGTTTATTTTGGCCATATGCATACTTATCTATTGAACTACATTCTGTCCCCCTTCTACCAGAAATATGCTGGTTAAAATCAACAGATTAATAAAGTTTTCTTGTTACAGCTTATATATTGCAGTAACCTGAAATTGGCTTATCAAAGGGCTGAACTGCATGCAAGTGAACCAATGAAATTACTAGCCAAAATGCAGTTAATGCTTTTTAGTATGGCATCGTCCACATCTTGTGGCATTTGGTACACCCTACAAGTCCTGTTCTGATCTACTGAGGCCCTGTATTTTCAATATAATTTTCTATATGACATGAATATAGCAGTTACCTAACTGATTTTACATTTAGTGCATAGTGTATGTTTTTACTGCATATAATTAGTGCAAGGGTACTCAGAGAGGGAATTTCAATCAAGAATGAATTCATTTTGTCTTAAAAAATAATAGTGTTGAAGTTTCATTGCAATATATAATGTTCTTTGAAATATAATTTGTTATACATCTTAAATGTGAAATTTCTATATTATCATTATACACTCACTGACCACTTGCTATCAGCTTGAAGCAGTTCTTCTCTGACTTCTCTCATCAAGGCATTTCTACTTGTATATCCACCACTAACTGGATGTTTTTTCTTTTTGAAATGTTTGAAATACACAAACCAGCCAATTTGACATCCACAACAGTCATTATTCAGTTGTTTAATGTGAACATTTGCTGTGGATAAGGGGGTTTGCCAAATGCCATTTAAATGTAATATTCACATGAACCGATGACCTGAATTTGTGCTTTGCCACTGCTGTTACACTATTGGCTGATAATCACTCGCTGATAATTGACAGTCAAATGAGCAAATGTCCTTTCCTGGTCATTATGTGTATATTACCCTTGTGTGTCAACAACCTGAAATATACAGAATATGTCGAGAAAAGAATTAAAATCCAAAGTTGGGTAAAACTGTCTTTTTTCTTTCGCTTTTTTTATCAGCTCGTAAACACACAAAGCAAGACTCAAATTTAAATGAAGAGTGGAAGAGCATGTTCGGTTCTCTCGACCCTCCCAGCTCTGCGCCAGCTCTGTCGACGGTACCTACTGTTCTACTTGCAAGCGGTGCTGGGGAACCCAACGGGACTCTGGCGGGAGGGCGTCTGCAATCAGAGAGTTCCTCCCAGACTCTTAACCTCCCTCATGTTCCATCCTCAGCTCAGGTCGACTGCTAAGCCGACTACACACTATCTCTCCCTGCCTCCCTCCGTTTTCTCTACATCTTTTTGTTACTGTTTCTTTGCTTTTATTAATCCCTGTTTTAGCATTCTTTCCATGCTCCATAGACACATGCTTCTCATGTTTTTCCTTATAACCTTTATCCATGTGCCATAAACATATCACCATTTTATTGCTTAACTTAACAAAACTCTTAAAGTCCTCCTTCATTTTCTGTCTCTACACTAGATGCCGGAAGGTGGAGGCATTCAGACCCGGAAAGCCACAGCGACCCCCGCAGTTCAGGTAGCGCAGTCAGTGAGTGGCGCATCTACCTACCAGCGGCGCGTGACTACATGCAAAGCTGAGCTTCAGCAGCTAGTGCAGCAAAAGAGGGAGCAATGCAATGCAGAGCGCATGGCCAAGCAAATGATGGAGAGTGCGGAGTGGGAGAGCAGACCTCCATTGCCAGGTTTAAAGCCGAATCTATTCTTTCTGACATTACATCTGGGATTCTTTAGCTGAGACTTTTACATGTCATGAAAGTCAGCCACAATAAATAGCAGAGAAGAATGAATAACACATTAAATAGAGAGCAGATGCTTCCTCGGAAATCCCACCATATTTCTGACGGCTAACACGTTGCAAAATATATTGCTCTTCCTTATTTCCTAGATTTATTAAGTTAGATGTTTTGATGAGGTTTTTTTTTTTTTTTTTTAGCATTGCAATAAAACAAAATGATTTATTTCTACAGGTTGGCATCCTAAAGGCCTGTTAGTGGCTCATCTCCATGAACATAAGTCAGCTGTGAACCGTATTCGAGTGTCTGATGAGCACTCTATCTTTGCTACATGCTCCAATGATGGAACTGTGAAGATTTGGGACAGTCAGAAAATGGAGGGCAAGACAACAACCACAAGGTAGATTAACATTATATAGGACCTTGGACTTGAAACCTATATAGGATTTTGGGATTTCATTCATTCAAATACAAAAATCTTGCTATTGCATACTTTTTGTGGAAGACTTTTTTGTGAAATGTTTTGGGCTGTGTTTTTCATTCATGAAGTCACAGCTGCAAATGCACACATTCACATAAAATTCAAGTTTGAACTTCTCAAACTACACAATGCACATTAAGAGCTTGTCTTTCAGCTACTGTGAGATGGTTCTTACTGTGACTCCCAGAACAAGCAGCTGTCAGTGCATCCACAATATGTTGTTTTATATCTTTACTTATTTTTTGGTAGCAAAAGCAGCACATAACCTATAACCTAATGAGCTAGTCACCAAACTCCAACTAAATCGCTAACATATAAACTCCGGTTAAAGTGAAAATTGTTACTCTTCTGTGAATTCGGTTGCTTTCTACATGCCTATTTGTAGCCCTACGGCTGACACCTAGCTAAAATGAAAAGACTAGCTTGCAGCTAAAATATTGTGTAGAGATCAACAATAATGCCTGGTAACAATTTTTTGATTAACTGATTTGTGTCCACTGTGTATTTTGGGGATGCATTTATTTCCAGTGATTTCAGAAAAGCGTAACAGATATTGCATCATCGGGTAGGCGTGGCCTATTTGATCATCTAACCCTAACCCTAACCGTAGTTTTTGGTTGTTTATTTGTTTTCTAAAATAAATCTTCCTGTATGACTGTTTTGTCCTTCGTAGTATGCTATTTTGTTTTTTTTGAAAGATGGCGTTTTTCCAAGACCTCCGGAAACACAGCCACTTTACATCGTGGTAAAGAAGCTTTGGAATTTAGTGAAGGCTGTGTATTTTGTTCACTAGCTTGAACAGATATTGTTAGCCACACAAAAAACAAATCAGGCAAGACTCTCTCTCTCTTGTTTGATTGCATCTCCTGCCAGTCACAGTGAAGTCTGACTTCTTGCTTGGATAAGGTTGCAGTAATGTGACATATTTGCGCTGGTGTATGATATATGTGGACAGATTTCCTACCATTTCTGACCAAATCTCTGATACAGCTTTGACTGTTAAATACTATATGATAATTCTCAAGCAACTTGCAAACATAATATTTTCCTCTTCTGACTCAATAATCATGTTTAATTGATTATTTTTTTATTTAAATAAAAGAAAGTTAAAGAACATTTTCCCTGTGGTTGTCATTGAGCATTGAATGTTTTGGCTTGTTTAATTGCTATTCCATTTTCCACACTTGTCTTTTAGGTCAGTGCTCACGTATTCACGTATCGGCGGGCATGTGAAAACCTTGACCTTCTGTCAAGGGTCACATTATCTTGCTGTTGCTTCAGATAACGGCTCCATTCAGCTCCTTGCAGTTGAGGCCCACAAACCACCCAAATCCCCCAAAGTGCAGCCATGTCAGACCAGGTAAGTAATATCAACTGTAATAGGGATTCAATATTTAAAATTAGGTTGGAGATTTTAAAGTTCAGATAAGACTAATTTGGCAATGAATTTCATTTGCCATGAAAACACTGCGCAGATATGAGGGGGTTATCAAGGCTCAATTGCATTCCAGATGTGTAATAACAGTTGTAGACCCTATGACAGATCCGATCCGATTTAACGCACCTTTTAATAAATCTGTTAACCATTTTCAATGCTGTTTGCAGGTTCCTGGACTTGAAGGAAGATGGCTGTGTAGTGGATATGCATCATTTTAATTCTGGGGCTCAATCTGTGCTAGCCTACGCTACAGTGAATGGCTCTTTAGTGGGATGGGACCTGCGCAGCAACACCAATGCTTGGACTCTCCGCCATGATCTGCGCCTTGGCCTCATCACTTCCTTTGCCGTGGACATGCACCAATGCTGGTTGTGTGTGGGTAAGCACTCTTAAATGTACACCTTTTTGTTTTGTTTTGTTTTGTTTTTAATTACTGTAATACAGAGTCCCATTTAATTTTTTTTTACTAAGGTTCATGTGAATCTGTTTGTTTAAAGGTACCAGTAATGGAACAATGGCTTGTTGGGATATGCGATTTCAGCTGCCAATCTCCAACCACTCCCATCCAGCCCGAGCTCGAATCAGACGTCTGCTTATGCATCCCCTTTATCAGTCCTCGGTGATAACAGGTGAGGTACTTTATATAATTATGTATTTAAAGTAATTTTTTAATGCAACAGGGCAGTGATGAGGGGCAAAAAACCCAGAAAATGTTAAGTAAATATAAAAAAGTGACCGTAGAAAAAACACATTTTGACAATTCTGTAAATATTTATGCTTTACCAATGACTTTGCCAGAAGTGAAAATCAACACAGGGGGTTTAAGAAAACAGACTAGACTTGTGAGTCTTGTTTACTACCAGGAAAAATTAACAGAAAAGTTTAACAAGATATTAAGCAAATGGAAAGCAGAAATGAACAAGTTGTGAAAGATACTCTGTGGAGAGTAAACAGAAACAAATCAATGTGGACTTTGCAATAAATATGTGTTAAAAAAAGCAGGAAAAAAAAAAAAAAAGAAACTTTAACCTGCCAGTGCAAGCCACTGTGAACAGACCGATACTGTCTGAAAGAATCTTCTTCTATAGTAGCGACCTAGAAATGCAATGAACAGACTTTGAAATCTATTAGTTAACTGTATGCCCCAAAACATTTTTGTTGAATAGGCATAGTTCTGATCTTAGAAATTTGAATTTTCTGTAAAATATTTTCGTACTGTACAAAAAACTTTGTTTGTCCATAGCCGATGAAAATAATAATTTTGCTGCTGTGTTGTTCAGCTGTCCAAGGAAACAATGAGGTGTCAATGTGGGACATGGAGACAGGAGACAGGAAGTTTACTCTATGGGCTAGCTCTGCTCCACCTCTCTCAGAGATGCAGGCATGTAGCAACTCTTCTTTCATACCTACAAAATGTTAGTCATCTGCCAGATTTTTTAGATTCACCTCTTTTGGCTTTCAGAATTGCTTTATTCAACTCTACAGGTTGAAGGATACTTTGTGCTAAACATTTATACCATGCAAATGCATGATTGTGTTGTAAATAAATCTGCACAGATACCTGATTGTGTACATCTAGAAATTATGCTGGCACAAAAGCAAAAACTTCATAGAACTATTTAGTAAGAAAACACGTGCCTTGTGATATCTTGCATTGCCAAGCAATCCACATGATTGTAGAAAAACCGTAGCCAGTGGGGTGAAAATATTTCAGATTCGTATGGCATGCTGTTTAGATACAGTAGAAAGTTAGATAGAAAGTCTGATGAGTGTCATAGGCCCTTTTGTTTGGTAGAAAAACATTCCTCACATCATTATATTCTACCACCAGCCTGTACTGTTCACGTGTAACAGGATAGCTCTTGGACAGCCTGATAAGGCATTTTCTCTAGTGTTGCTGCTTTGATATTTTACTACAACACACTCAGCATAGTATTTCTATTAGTGACAAAATCCAACTGGGTTTTGTGTTATAGCCATCCCCTCATAGTGTCCATGGAATATACTGCAGCCCTGCTGATGGTAACCCTCTCTTACTCACGGCTGGATCAGACATGAGAATAAGGTATGTCTAATCACACTATTTAGTTCTTTTAAAATTCTTATAAAAATTTTAGAACATTTTTATTTAAGTTCTTAAGGTAGTTCTCACATATGAAACACACTCTTAGAGTAAGGTACAAAATGGAATGGCTGGAAAACAGTGCTTTTCTGTCAATATAAGATGTTGTGATTATTATCCAGTATTACAAATGTTCTTTTCAGATTCTGGGACCTTGCATACCCAGAAAGGTCATATATTGTTGCTGGTGGTGCCAATGACTCCTTACACTGTCCTTCTGTATTCTACAACCGCAAGATTATAGAGGGGACTGAAGTAGTACAGGTTTGATTCTTTGATTTTTTTTTTCTTTATCGTCTCTGTCATTTATTGTATTGCCATTCTTTTATGAATATAAAAACATCCACCATTCTGTATTAATAGGAGATTCACAGTAAGCAAAAGGCCGGTGCCACAGAGGACGCCCCGCGCCGAGGTCCAGAGTCCTTGCCTGTGGGCCACCATGACATTATTACTGACATTGCCACCTTCCAGACAACCCAAGGCTTCATTGTCACCTCCTCTAGAGATGGTATTGTGAAAGTCTGGAAGTGAGAACACCCAATAATGCCACCTATGTGGAAGTCACATAATGATAATGTGCAATAGATGTCAATGTTATCATCATTTATGCTATTTAATATGATTACTATTTCAAGTTAAATATGCGTTTCAATTGTCATGCGTATATGCACATTGTAAAAGTTAATATCTTGCATTGTAATTAGACACAGGCATATTAGCTATATACATTGTTTTAGTGTACATTCGTGAGCAAATGATTTTGATCATCAGTATTATGCAATAAAGATTTAGGGTAGATGTCTTTCTTTAACAGTGTCTTTATATCTACAGCTTAATGTGAATCAGACAGAAATTTTGTCACTTTGCTATTAGATCATAGAAACATTAATTTCTTGCCTGATCAAATTAAACTAATCACATTTCATATTCAGTGGGATTTTTTGTGAATAGAGCAAATGTTCTGAATTGTGCCTTGTGTGAGTGCAATCTGACATATTAACCAAAAAGATTTGGAATCTAAAATGAAAAAAAAAATTGTTTGAAATGATGCAACCTTTAAGCTATTAAAAAATATGTCGAAGCATTGACAATTCAGCAGAATGACTGGAAAATAAGGGGCTCAATATTACTTCTGGGTAGGAGATCACTAAAATCTTTTTTTTTTCCCCAGTTAACTGGATAAAACACTGTCTAACAGATTTCTCCCATGGTATCTCCCCAATGGGATGGCTTACATTTTCTAAATTAAGTAAGAGCACTATTAAAGTATCATACTTCCACAAACAAGCATTAGATAATACAACTTTAAAAATTAACATTTGTACACCAAGAGTGGCATGACAACAGTTGATATTTTTGACATATTCGTACTTCTTATATAAAAATACTTGTGATTATTTAACCCACTGAATTCATGCATGTAGCAAAGGCACACTTCTTACTCTTTATTGTAACAGGTATATTTGATAGACTCATAATTGGAAATAGAGATATCTTTAACACAATGTACAATTTTAAATATACAGTGGATTCAGAAAGTTCAGAACTCTATAACGTTTTTCAATTTTGTTATGTTGCAGCCTGATAATACTACTGTTCAAATTAATTTTTTTCTTATTAATCTAACTATATACAGTCATGTTAAAAAATTAGGACACTCTATTAAATATTCACTTCTTTATAAAGAAATGTCAACATATCAATTTCTGATCTTGTTTTAATTTGTGCCTGCAGATGAAAGTAATGTAATTGCTTGTAAACAACAAAAAAAAAAATCACTTTTCACTTATTAAACAAAAGAAATCAACAAAATGAGTATTTAGACTTAGAAAACTAAGACTCTAATAGGTAGTATTAACCCCTTTGGCTGAAATAACCTCAATGAAACGTTTCTTGTAGCCATCAGAATCAGAATCAGAACCAGGTTTATTGGCCAAGTGTGTTGACACACAAGGAATTTGGTTCCAGCTGTTTGTGACTCTCAAAGGTACAAACATAAATAACACTGTACTATACATGTACCAGTTTCTAACATCAACTGGAAGAAATTTCTTTAAGAATCTTGCAGTATGCTCGTGGGGTAAATTTGCTTGGACCGCCTGACCTGGCCATGTTGGCAGTTTCAAATGTTCTCCACTTGTAAATGATTTATATATATATATATATATATATATATATATATATATATATATATAAATCATATATATATATATATATATATAAAATGACAAACTGAAAACAAATTTATCGAAATCTCTGTAAATTTATTACAAAGAAAAAACTGAAATATCATGTTACATAAATAAGCATCTTGAATGTCATTTCTAGAATTCTGTTTTCATTGTGGGGTACTGAAGGTGGATTAATGAGGAAAAATGTGTAGTATCAGGCTGCAACATACAATTTTAAATTTAAAAAAGTTAAGTGGGTCTGAATACTTTCTGAATCTACTGTATATATTATGTAATATAAACTTGAATTAATATTTATTCACTCATTTACAGTAACCACTTTATCATGTTCAATGCCTCACATTGCTGATTTCATAAAGGCAGGGTAAAATCATCTCTGTTTTCTTGTCATAGAAAAACCTGTCCTTGGAAAAATAATTGAAAATGTATGAAAATGAAATGTTATTTACAGTTGGAAAAAAAAGTGTCCACACAAAACCTGTTATAAATCTATATTGTGTATTCAGTAATGAAGGAACACTTTTGAAACAAAAACTATATGGCATGTAATGCAACTACATCAGGTAATATTTACATTTACATTTACAGCATTTGGCAGATGCCCTTATCCAGAGCGACATACATAAGTGCTTAAATCTCTAACATTGGATACATTAATACTGGTTCACTAGATTACATACCTAAGATACCATGACTTTAAAACATTTGTGCAAAGTTACAATGAAAAAGTTTCAAAGGTTTTTATTTATTTATTTATTTTTTATTGTAAATACAAAAGATAAGGAAAGAAGTGCTAGTTGAAGTGTTTCCTGAATAAGTAGGTCTTCAACCACCGTTTGAAAATAGCCAGTGACTCAGCTGTCCGGACCTCTATATGGTATGATGTGTAATAAAGTTAGTTCACTGAGCCTGTGCAAATGGCTAACTACATACAGTAGAAAGGTTGCAGTGTTCTGGGTTGCCTGTTTTACTCTCTTTTCAATGTTACCATGGTGTTTGGTTATACGTGGCTTCTGCTTGTTCTACTTACTTGTTTATTCTACTGACACCTGTTTCTCATTGACTATGTTGCAGTGTATTTGCTGCATTACTACACTATATTATTTAGTGTTTATCATTCCCTATGTTTTTGCCACTTACCTGTAGCTTCCTTTAAATGGGAATTTGTTACTTTACACTATGTTGTCTGCCATTGTTTTTTTTTTATCTCCTTGTATTTCCACAGAAATCGGGGGATTACAGAAAATTCCTGCATTTATTTACTTACAAACAAATATAAATCAAATATAAAGGTGAAAGGTTAACAAGAATATATCTGACTAATTAACTAGCATCATAAAAGGGAACACGAATCAGGAAAAAAAAACTTGTAGTGTACTAATTGCCTTATTTCTTTTCATCCAATCTGAGACATTTACAAGAACATAAAAAAAGTGAGCAAATATGACTTTTTTTTCTGGCAGTGTACTAAGGTTGTATTAAAGATGGCCTGATTAGTCATCAGTACAACTAGATCTCATTGAATCAAATTGTAATGCACACTGCATTTTACAAGAAAACTGTAATGTTCACTATGGGTCTATCAAATGATTCAGGCATGTAGTAGCAGCTCTTTTTTTTTCACATGCTCATAAATCTGTAATAATCTTTTATTGTCTTAAGACTGAACTACTGCAAAGTTAATCAGTTGGTGGTAATGAACCCCAGATGAATCACTGGTTTTTAAATCATGTCTACAGACTACTATCTCTTCTTGAATTTAAATTAGCATGTTGTTATTAAAAATAATCTTTAAAAAGGCTTTTTCTTCATACTATGTTAATCTCCCCAAGAAGATGCTGTTTAGACTGATAGCACTCTTTGTCTTTGAATTACTGACCCAGTATGAGAATGTGTTTATAGATAGCCTGTAAAGTGCTTCTATAATTCCCATGATTATAATGCCATAAATGTATGCTTATGCACTAACAGTTTACTTACAGATTTACTTAAAATCAACTTACTTGATTTTAAAAGACGGCACTAATAATGATTTAGCTATAGATGTACAGGTATGTCCATCTACTGCTATAAAACATCATCCCTCCCCAGCTTCAGGCATAATGACCAAGGAAGGCAAGTCACAGCCGATCAACAGAGAGTGAAATAGGTGAGTGAGTAAATGAGTCTAATGTACTGTAAAAAATACTGCAAAAGGAAAAAAAAATCCAGTTATTTTCCAATAAACAACTATTTATTAATATCATTTATGTATATATTTTAAATCACTGCATTGAATTAAATGAAATAAAATTACAAAGCGTTTACTTGAACATACTATTCATTTGTGTAAATTGTATATATCTGAGAAATATTCACAAGGAAACTTGATACTAAAATAAAGAGAGGCAGCAGTCCTTTTAGTTTTTTCATGACTTTAGTGATATAAAAGACAGACATATATAATATGTAAATATATTATAAATATAAATATTAGTTAAAAGGATACATATGGCATTTTGAGAGAAAATGCAAAAGAAAAAAGTAACATTTAAATTGTTTAGACCTTAAATGCCACTGAATTTTTGGGTCTGTGAACAGCACCAAAAAACTTTCTTTTAGTGTAATATTTTAGTGTACCACATGTTTGCAATTAGAGTGTGTGTGCCCTGGGATGGGTTGGCACTCCATCCATGGTGTATCCTGCCTTGATGCCCGATGACGCCTGAGATGGGCACAGGCTCCCCGTGACCCTAGGTAGCCCGGATAAGCGGTAGAAAATGAATGAATGTTTGCAAGTAGGCAGTAGGTGTTGTGCAGAGAATTCCAAGCCCTAGTTCTAGGTGTTGTCCTTGTTGATAGCCTAAACAGACTGGGGGATGCTCCTCATTCTCTTAGTGTTGGCCTTTAGGCTCACAAAGTGCTTCCTTAACCTCAGCAGAGAGAAGAGCCCATTGTTAGGATAGCTCAATCCAGGCTCCACTTTTTGTAGATTGATAGCCTGTCAGGGAGCTCAGTGCAGAATTTAGGCTCAGCTGATTGCCCCTCCCTTTAAGTAGAGTCTACACTGCGTATCCTGTTTTTGCAAGATATATTTCTGTTTGAAATTACTGTTACTGAAGTATTCACTACATTTAAACTTCCATGTACTGTAACTCAAAGCTTCCTGGTAGCTAACATTCTTCCCCTTTTTCTACATTACAACCAGTGACACCCAGTACCCACTTTGTCTTTTCAATGTCAACAAAATAGCAAGTATACAATAATATATTTTAAATAAATACATGTACATTTTTCATCTTTAATACCCAATTTATCTTGTCAGCATCAATGTGGGTCAAGAACCCACCGCTGTAAAGCTGTAACAACTCAGGAGATTTCACACTAGCTCAAGATTTGATGCCAGTTTATCGCAGGGCACCATGCACACATTCATTGATACAGTTATTCACACTTGGGACAACGTAGTGCAACTGGAACAGCTAAACAAAATCCATGCAAACACATGTATTTTAAAAAATTTATGAAAAGTAAATGGAAAACTTGTAACCTGTAACCTGTTCTCAGGATCCAACCCCAAAAGCCTGAAGCTCTGAGACATACAACACTAATTTCAGAAAAAGGCAAAAAGATGATTTTTACCAGCTAAAATAATAGATGCTTAGAGATACTTGTGTCTACATGGACCTTTTGTTCAAAAATGCATGGACTTCCCCTACAATTAAATTAAAACTTGGACCAAGAGGCAAGACTGGTCAACTTTTTCCAGGCACTTCTGTGCAGTCAGTCTCATTTCCAGACACTTGTGCAGTCAGTCTTATAAACTCATGCCAGCCTGAACCCCACCTTTTTAGTCTTTTTTATGCCAATCAGTTAAAATTTTACTGAAATCCTTTTCCTATTTCAACATAGCAGTGGACGCATCTGTTTCCATTTGTTGAGTTGTGCTTTACATTCATTTTTATTATCTTGTGCTTAAGAATATACAGACTAAATGCCCAAAGAAATATTTTATTCCAGGAAAACGTAGGACACGTTATATCACAAAATATTATTTTTTAATATAAATTTAGTAGAATTACAGATTTTATCATTCTGAGTGCCACGTGCTCTATAAACAAATTCTGGAAGGAATAATGAAGCTCTTCTCAAAATGCACAGACAACCCACAGAAAAATAGTAGTTTTGAAATTGTTGCCCTGCCAAAATAAAGCCAAACATGGTAAAGTGAAAAGAATGAAGGAATGTTTAGTGTAGCTAGAAAGTTTAATTATTCTAGGTCCTGATCATTTGTGCTGTATCACTATTATTAGAAAAATGAGAACCCTAAAGGTTTCTTTAGTAGTCCCTCTGGGGAATAAAAGTATTCATTTTAATTTCAGTGTAGCAATAAGTACATCAATTAAAGTGTTATATGTTTTTCCTAAAATTCTAACAATGTATGAATTTATCAAGGTCTAAATAATGTGGTCTCAATTTAAAACAGAGAATATGGAATTATGGAAATAGATTTGATTCACAGGTTTTAAATATATATTGTGATCACTTCTTTTAAGAAACTAGTGCATGATGAAACTCATATAATAAATCACATCAATTTTACAGTGGATATAAAAAGCCTATATGCCACTTTTAAAACTGTAGTTTTTTTGTGATAAAGAATGAAACCATGATAAATCATCTCAGATATATTACCAGCTTTAATGTGTTGTAGCAATCAACAACATTTAACTAAAAAAATTTTTTTTTTAAACAGACAAATTGCGTCTAAAGGGAAAACAAGTACCTGAGCAGAATGTGTGGACAAAAATGGCCGAATCATTCTAATGTTGTAGAAAAGAAACCGACATGTGCCTGTCACATTAGCAACAAGCAAGGAAAAGGACAGTTGATTGTCCATGGATATCCCAAGGTTGCAAACTGTGACTGAAGGGGAGATCAGATTGTTATGCAGTGATATTGCAGGATCATAACCTGAGGATTAATCACCTGGGATGATCAGCAGTTCAGTTTTGCTATGATTGAGCTTCAACTGATAAGCCGTCATTTACGATATGTCTGCCAGACATACTGAGATCCGAACAGAAGCTGCGGCATCTGAGGGTGGGAAAGAGAAGATAAGTTGTGTATCATCAGCATAGCAGTGGTAAGAGAACCTGTGTGAGGAAATATCTTTACTAAGAGAGTGAGTATAACATAAGAGTAGTTTTATAGAGACATCCAAAAGGGCTGTTTCTGTTGAATGTGCTGCTTTAAAGCCAGACTGGTTGGGATCTTGGAGGTTGTTCTGTGAGACATAGGCAGACAGATTATAGACGGGGCAGAAGGTCTCGCCAGATGGTCTGGAGCATAGTGGACGGGACTGGATCCAATGGGCAGGTGGTAGGATTGCAAGACCGGATGAGTTGTAAAATCTCTTCTGCTGCTACGGTTGAGAAATGTGACAATGAAGGAGTAGAGGAATCCTGACTGTTCGATGTAGGTACAGTCTAGGCAGAAGTGAAGGTCCTGCAGATTTTCTCAATCTTCTCGTAGTAAAAAGAAGCAAAGCCTTTTACAGGGGTTGAATAGAGAAGAGAAGATGTTGTGGAGCTTACGAGGGTCTTGTGATGAAGCTTTTCCTTGTAGAAGGAAGTCTTGTCAGAAGACATGCCTGAAGAGAACATGGCTATAAGTGTATGGTAAGAGTCAAGATCTGTATCAAGTTGTGATATCTTCCACTTTCTCTTAGATGATCTTAGCTCTCTTTTATTGTTGCAGAACACATCTGAAAGCCAAGGAGCATAACAAGAAGTCTTCAGCAGTCTTGCAGGTATTGTCTAAATAGATTTGTATTTGGGGCTATCCATGAGTGAGTCTGCTTATCCTGACTTTTCTATGCAAAATATTTTGTGTATTAGACTGTAACTGTATATGCATTTATATAGTTTATTATTACCCTTGTCAAAAAATTATAATGAAAGTTCAATATGTCCTGATTTTTAAAATCTTATAAGAAGTCCTCATGTATTTTAGTGGAAATAATGTGAAATTATAGTGGGTCCTTGGGAATTTTAAAATTGTAATTAAAATTAGATTAATGGCATTTGCTATTTTAGAATTTAAAAAATGTAGAGTATTTTACTGCTACTGGTTTCTTAAAAATAATGTGCTATATCTGACAGAAATGTTAAGAGTAATTTGGTGGTATGCTGTTTCTGCAGATTTTTTTAGACAGAAACTAAAATCTACTAAGCCTGTAGTAAAAACATTGAAGAGATGGACCAGTGAGGCAAGGCAGGCAAATTTTTGACTGCACTGATTGGAGTATCTTTGAGGCTGGAACTGACAGCCTGGATGAACTGACTGACACTGTGACATCTTACATCAGTTTTTGTGAAGACGTGTGTGTGCCAACCAAATCCTTTCTCAAATTCAGTAACAAGAAGTCATGGTTCACAGTAAAACTGAAAAAACTTTGACATGCCAAGGAAGATGCAGGCCAGGAACTTACTGACAAAAGAGATCAGAATAGCCAAGAGAAGCTACTCTGCAAAGAGGTACAACAACCCTGCATCGGTGTGGAAAGGCCTGAAACCGGGCAGGAAAACTCACAACTGACCCTTCACACCCTGGACACAATCTCTTTCAGCTCCTGCCTTCCGGCAGGCGCTACGGAACCTTTCTTACTGCCTGAACAGTTTCTTTCCCCAGGCAATCACCCTGATTAACAACTCATCATAATTATATTCCCTGCTTCACAGCATAAGTACTGCATTATCAGAACTGTCAGTCATCACATCATCCATATATGTTAAACACACTACTGCTGCTGCATATTGCACAAAAAGCATAATATTGCACAATACGGTTATTGCACTAACATGCACTTCTCACATTTTATGTACATAACTGATCAGTCATATGTTCTGTATTCATATTTAATACTGTCTATTGTATCACATCTGCCCAGTCTGTATGATCTTGTCTTGTATAGTATAGTGTTATTTATATCTGTACTTTTGTGAGTCACAAACACCTGGAACCAAATTCCTTGTGTGTGTCAACACACTTGGCCAATAAACCTGATTCTGATTTTAAGCAATTCCATTGGTAAGTGTGGCATGTGGTTGTGCCAGTAGGCAGATGTGGTGGATGATTCTCACCTGTGATTATTCACAGTCTACTTATTTGTGTCTCTTTGGGCTTTCAGGGACTTTCCCAACTCCTTAGTAAGCGAGAGACAGATGAGCGGGGCGAAAACTGAAGTTTAAAAAATAGTTTTCTATTGAATTTTGAAATTGTGCTGAAAGGCACAGACTGACTCTTTGTCTTTTTTGGTCAGTACCCCAAATACTGCCCTCGCTGCTGCTACACTCCCATGTTGTTTATGATGTTACTGAAGGTGGCCAAGCACAAAGCACAAGTGTTGTACATGTTGCAAGACATCATTAAAAACGTACTATTTATTTAGTTTAAAAAAACGCATTGGAAAGTGTACCTTTAGCATGCTGAAAAATGGCACAATAATTCTCATATACACATGAATAGATAACCAAATGCATCCCATTAAAAATTTGAAAAAAAAAAAAAGTTCCTACAGTTCTATAAAACAGTTCCCCTTCAATACGCTTATCCTTAACCCAAGAATGGTTCTAATATATGATATAAATTATATTCTGGTGGAATTATTTTGGAATTTTTGCTATTGTATTATATAATTTATAAAATATATTTATAATATCATAATGTACCCTCCTTCAATACAAAATCATGTGTGGTTTTAAGTTTCATTTGCACTATTTAACTGAAGATATTAAAGCTTGATTGTAGATTTACTCTCTCTGTCACACACACACATATATATACAGTAATGTTCTCTTAATCTACTCAAAAATCTATTTCCAAGTGAATAATGACTATATGAATATAGTTTTTAATCTTTTCTGGAAGTCATTCGTACATGAATTGTGTGGCAGAGACTTACACGAGGAGTTGAATCCTGAACACTGCAGAAAGGTCCTGATTTAATGCAAGTTTCCCATTGTCTTTACTTATAAAACACATGCATAATTTCATTCTTAATGCTGTCAATGTCATGAAAAAAAATTTGGTGAGAGGCTTGTTCCCAGAGACTGCTTTCAAAGTGATGAGCAAAACATTATGAAGCCGAACCTTTTTTTCTATTATTTGAAAAGAAAATTGAGACGACTCAGGAGGCTCCTAAAAGTCTCAGGTCTGATTTTATTAGTTTCCTCTGAAAAAAAAAAACCCCATTGAATCCAGCTCATTTATACAGCCTCCCTGACAATGGACCATTTTCTGTATTTACAATACCTGTATCCATGAAGCAGTCTGGTCAAAGACCCATAATGCCTTTCTAAAAACATGAATTGAGAAAACATCTGGACGTGAGAACACTCATTAAAGTCTAATAAGAGTTGTAATCTGTTTAAATGTAGGGTCATTATGTAGTCCTATTATTAGTATTATGATGTATCAGTAAATGTACAATTACAATATGTGTAATCTGCTCATAATTTTATTTATAAAAAATGTAAACAGAAAATGGAAAGTTTTAATTGTAACTACATAGAAAAGCTAATATCATATAATTCACTTTATTAAAGCAAGAGCTCCTTCAAATGCACTGTCATGATGAACTCGTATAAAGCCAAAGATGAACAGTGTTAGAAGTACAGCAGTTTTTAGCACCAATTATGAATATACCACCAGTAGAATATGGAATATATAACTACTATTACTTCTTGTTTTGTGTTTAGGCTATTTGGGTGAATTTTGCATAAACATATTGCTCTGCCACTATTTTGTATAAAAACTGAGAAAAAGTGTGATGGCAACTTGCTGTTAGTATTATCAGTAATCTGCATGTCAATGTACTGTAAGAAGATATACACAACGAGCTTCACAGTCATTTTGACTGTCAAATCTGTTAAGGTTCCCTTCACATCCTCCATACCAGAACTGAGAGCACTGATTCTGCTCCAGATCATAGAACCATTTGAGGACATATTTTGTGCAGGGCCCAGTGTCTTTTTTCAGGAAGCACACATCTGTGGTGAGTGAGTGAGAATGAGAGAGAGAGAGAGAGAGAGAGAGAGAGAGAGGGAAAGAAAAAAATAGTGGTTAGCAAGAATGCTTCAGCAATAGCTTGTGACATACATACATTTAATACTGTTCATGATAGAGGTCTTGTAGCATTACATAAAAAAATCGGATGCAGTTGCCATCACAACTGCCATAACAGAAGCGTAAGCATGCACCAAAATTTTTTATAGTAACACCTTTGGACATATTCTCCAAATGCAATGCCTTTGTGCATATTCAGCAACATTTTCTTCTGCTATAATGACATCAACGTAAAACAGTTGTTTCTACTTGTTGTCAAGGTTTATACTGTTCTTAGATATAACCTCAAACACTTGATGTATACTTGTTACTGTTGTCATAACAGATGTTCTTTGGGCATTCTCAATTCCACTGTGAAACAGAATCCACTTACTATGTGAGTATTTAGGCCCTGAGGTCAGCAGGCTTCCATTCACATGTTCAGTCTCATACTGTGTACCTCTCTCTTCGCTGTACGATATGACTTCTTCATTTTCGAGTGAAAATCTGAGGCAAAAGGAGTTCTATAAATAAAGTTGTCTTTCAGTACAAAACATTTCTGCCTTTTATATCTTTCTTAAAAAAACATGAGAACATGAGAAGTCATGGTAGAATATTTTAATGGAAAATATATTTAAATATCTGATGTTCCCAAGCACTAATGATTTACTTCACATTTATTCAGTGTGTGTAACTCAAGGACTGGCATCACTATAGCTGCCAATTATATTCTCAGCTGGTAAAATGCAGTTTAGTTTAAGTATAGTAAATCATGTTTATTAACAGGCATGATGAAAATTTTCATAGTAACAAAACCATTTACAAGTTTACTGTGTCACTGCACTAAACACTACACTGTTGAAAGGCAGAATTACATGAATATAATTATTCAGAATAACATTTATAAAGTTTAAAAATCCCTAAATAGTAAGCCCGCAGCAACTGTGGCAAGGTAATGTCCATGAGAGGATATTAAGAAGAAACCATGAGAGGACCCAGACTTGAGGCTGTGTTTTGATCTACTAGTCGTTTTATCATCAGATTTAAAAAATATGGACTTACAGTGTTTTCAGCTCATTATGTGTGCGTGTGTGTGTATATATATATATATATATATATGAGCTCCTTCTTTCCTCTTGTTCATTAGATAAATTAGGAGATGGAGAAGATGTGTGATGTTACCTGTGTATGGGTGGTCTCTTAGCAGCCTCAAAGACATGAACTTGACCTTGCTGTTGCTGAAGTTGCTCACACTGTTGTTTGAGCAATGGAGCAGGGTAGGTGTTCATTTCCACTGTATTCATAAAATAAGAACAAACTCAACTGAACTATACATGTATACAATACCAGAGAACACGAAACAAAAAAAGGGTCAATAAAAAGCACTCTTTTACTACTACTAATAAAAAAATGATAATTTCTCTTACGTTTCAGAATGTGTAGGAAAGTCCTTATAAAGCGTCGAGTGTATTCCTGTTCTTGCTTTACATGGCCCAAGTGAACTATGTGCTGCTCTGTGGGAATGCTGGCAAGCTCCTCCACCTGTGTGCTGTTGCAATGATCCCCAACTGTAAGAGTGAAAAGCACCACACCCTGACACCTTGCCATCCTGGAGATAAAGTCCAGTTTTTCTCTATCCGAGTATTCTGTCTCTCCTCCAACTATAAGCAGCAACATCTTGTTTTTTCGAGGCCTGGAAACAGTAAGGAGGCCCTGCATGATTACGTGTTCTATGGCATGACCCAGCCTGGAGTATCCACCAGTCTGCTGTAAATTTTCAAAGATGATCTGCTTCATCTGGTTGCGGTCATGGAACTGCTGAAAATTAAATATTTGCTTGACTGAAGCCTGGGCCTCACTGTATGATGAGCTCTGCTGGTAAAGCGCCACCCGTGCCTGTCTGTCAGCTTTGCTGGGCTGATCACTCACTACAAACTGGTCCAACACGGTGCCCAACACCTGCTTTACTCCCTCATACTGATCCGCCTGGATGCTCCGAGAACCATCCACCAACAACGCCATGTCCATGTTTACCTGCTCTGGAGTGGGCATCTCGTTGGTGCTGGGACAATCACTAGCTGGATTGCAAGGATCTGAGAAAACATCAGATAAAACAAATCTTTGTTATTAATCCTCTCTATATGAAAACCAAGTGTCAGCCTGCTTTTTACCTTTTTTCGTAGATCATAATAAATGCATTATTCAGATCAACATCAACAAAATTTGACATATTACCAAAGCAGATGATGCATCGCTGGATCTTCTCAAGTGCTGTACTCTGGGTCTGTGATCTCTCCAGCACATTAATAAAGCTTCCTGTCTCATCAGCCTTATTGCAACACACAAGAGAGAGAAAGTTAAAAAAAAAAAAAAAAACCAGCAGTCAATCTGATCATACAGGCTTCATCTGCTTCAGGAATTTTACAATACCTGAAAAGCACGCTGAACATTAGGAGTTTCCCTGAAACCAATAACACCAAGGTTTATATCCAGAGCCTTGTATTCCAGAACAGCCGTAATTATAGATGTCACATCCTGGGATTGTCCACCAGAGAGGAAAATCGCCACCTTCCTGATCAGAACCCCCTGGCGAACACGTTTAAAGACATTTCTACCCACAAAGCGCATGGCTGCACCAATGTTGCGTCTGTTGGATGTACGTTCCAGAGGGATGTTCTTCACAGCTTCCACTAAATCCTTCTTATGGCGATAGTCAGAAAAACGAATGAGGAACTTGGTGTTTGAATTGTAAGAGACCACAGCCACTCGTGTCCCTGTGGGACAGTTGCTTTCAGAGATATCAATGCTGTCCAGCAGAGAAAGAAGAGTTGAGCGCATTCTCCCAAATAACGCAGGAGTCATGTCCTCAGACATGTCCAAACCAATCACCAGTTCCGTGGGGTAGACAGGGCAAGTTGCTTTATCTAGAGGTGCAGACATGCCAAAAAAGGGAGACGTGTTCATGTTCACTAATGTTCTTTTGCATCAAACATTGTTTCCTTATCATTCTTATTAATGGTGTGTTGCATATAAAAGAAAGTAAGAGCCCTACCTTTACAGCAGACTGTGGGAATAAAACATAATGAAGTTAGAATGAGTATAAACTTAGAATTGAATGCAATTTATTTATAATCTTCAGAGATAAATTAAATTCAAGATTAGAATTATGAAACTTTACCACAGTTGTCTCGTACATAGCTGATCAGTTGACAAGTCTAAAACAATACATTGCAATGGTTATAGCAGAAAGAAACTGATCTGTGATCATTGAAAAACAAGTCTTGAACTTACAGACATTGCTCTGGTTCCTGATTGTCCTTTAGGGCCCTTTTATTAAAAATATAAGGAATATTGATCAAATTATTAGTACATCTTCAAATATCATAAAAAATGTCATTAAAGCTTTCAAACCCTGTGTCCAGCTGGTCCAACATCACCAGGATTGCCCGGTGCTCCTGGCCTGCCTGCATTTCCCTATAATACATCAAACCAAGTTTGAGAAACACACCAGTCAGAAAAAAAGAAGTATTATTAGTTAAGGAACGTTAATGACAGCTCTTCTTACCGCTCTTCCTCTTTGGCCCTTAGGACCATTATCTCCTCTGTGCCCAATATTTCCATTTTCACCCTGCATAAAAAACAATATAAGATTACAAAATTATTTTAACAAAAATAGAATTGATAGTACTAACGAGCTTCATAAGAACAGTTATTAAATTATCTGGTGCTTTATTTACAGACCTGCATTGCCTGGTGGACCAGTAAAGACCAATAAAAATAAATTAAATACCATGTAAGCCAATTCAAATAAAGAAATTCTTGAAAATAATTACATTTATATGTGCATAAGTGCATAAGCTATAAAGAAATCTGAAACAAATCAATACATTTTATACACTAAAACATGTATAGCTATTAATTTAAAGTTATTTATTTTATTGACATTACTGTAGTTATACAATCGTATAGGCCTTGTTTGATTATTAGCTGACAGTGCACTGACTTCTTGCTCAGCTTCACCTGAATATTTTATTTTTTTCAACTGAAATTGAGGTAAAACATTTTAATATACAGGCTCAGTAAGGAAAGCAAACTATAGAATTTTGAACATGAAATGAGGCTTGCTAACTGTCTACACAAGTACCGATGTAGAAATAGTAGTGCCTGTTATATCATCTTTGCACATTTCTAAAACTGCCTTTGAGAAAATGTTACATAAACCTTTAGTAGATTCAGTCTGATCCCTATAAAATATTTAAAGAAAATTTACCTGAAATCCAGGATATCCTGGAAAACCAGGGTCTCCCTGTAAGCAGGTAAAAATTTAAACTGCAGTAAAGTATTTTGTTTAAATGTTTAAGTCAAGCTGGACAATAAAGAAATAAACAGTACTGCATAAGCAATGATGTAACCTTTTGTCCTTTTGGTCCTGGTAACCCATATCCATCTGAACCATCATTTCCCTGTTGTGACGGTACAAAAAGGAAAGCAGGATTAAGGAAACGTCAGAGAGAATTAGAGTATGATAAACCTTTACAGTATATCTTGCACTATTTTTTTGTTTTGACTAACATATCAAAATTTGCCGGATTATTAGATTATCTTACTGGAGGGCCCCTGGGGCCTGGTGGCCCAGGTTCTCCTGTAATTCCAGGATCTCCTGGCTGACCCTGCACAAAAACAAACAGACTTGTATATAGATTGACATAAAGCTATTTATAAGCAGTAAATGTAATGTTGAGGAAGGAAAGTTTTGTAAAAATACCTTTTGTCCCCTGTGTCCTACATTTCCTTTAGATCCTATGATTCCTTGTGCACCATGTGGTCCCTATGGAAAATGATTACCCATATTAAAAACAAACAGCTTTTCATTCACTTAATGCAGTGGCCTGCGTCTTGATTTAAAATAATACCTGGGGTCCTGGAAAACCAAGTATTCCTTTCTGTCCTGGAGTTCCAGAAGGACCTGCCGGCCCCTGAACAAGAATAAAAAAAATCAGACCATCATGGCAGTAGTTTAAATTGACATACAGAACAGTGCAAAAGTGTGAAGAAATGCTGTAAAATAAGAATATTTTCAAAAAATATATATTTTAATTGTATATTTTATATTTATTTTTTTTAAGTAAATTTACAAAATGAACACGTGTGAACCAAAGAAATATTTGGTGTGACTGCCCTTTGGAGCCTGTAGGGTAAAACACAGTCATTAACTAAAGAAAAAAAACAGTACATCAGTCACTGAGCATTCCAAACCAGGAGCAACCACTGTGTTCACCTGAATAACTATTTATCCTTAATAAACATGAGCGGTTAGTAGCATAACAGAATATTTGGAATTTTATCTAAACTCCAAAATCAACCTCATAAAGCTTGATCTATCAAGTATTTTCAACAGTGATCTTAAACTGTTCAGAAAAAAAACTTGGCTAGCTTTAAATTCTTCAGGGGAAGCATGTGTTAAGCCTTCACCCTGCCTGTGTGGCTGGTGGGTGGGAATTTGCTTGCTGACAATATTAGAAAGGAAACTGGGGAAAAAACAATAAAAAATAAACCCCAAGGCAGTAAAATATTATTGTAGCTTGTTTTGATCAAACTAACAAGGACCTCCAAAATCAACACACAGACACACACAAAAAACATACAGTAGTCTTTAAATAAATGAAACCAAAAATAAAAATGAACCTGTGCCCCTGAAGGTCCGGGGGTTCCTTTTGATCCTATTTCGCCTTTAGGGCCAGTGAAACCCTAAAGAAATTAAAGTAATAAAGGCAACATTTCATTTAAATCTGCTGTTCTATTTAACACATGATCTATCATCTGTGGTTGAAACTCTTATTTTATTTATTTATTTTTACTAATACTGAGACTTACTTTTTCACCTGCAGTTCCTCTTCTTCCATTTTGACCCTAGAAAATGTTAAAAAAAGAAAGGTTAATTATTTGAAACTTATTTCAACATGTGTTTTGTGAAGTCTGAAGAGACCTACAGGACTACCAGTATCTCCAGTCCTGCCAGGGATTCCATCTGGTCCTGGATCTCCCTGTGATTGAAGCAGAAAGACGGAGAGATTCATTATGCAGTGACCCACATTATGATGCTCAATGCACTGATAGAAAGCCCCTAATGACCTTATAGTTAGAGAACTAATACCCACAATATATAGTTAATAGAAGAACACAGACATACCGGTAGGCCAGCATATCCAATCTCACCCCTAGGACCACGGATACTGTTGTCAATGCCTGACTCACCCTTAATAGAAGAGCAGAAGATGACAGAAAACAATTTATGTCTGGGTACATTATTTGTCTGAAAACACCATTTCAACTCTCAGCTATTTATATTTTTTATTTTATATAGCTCTAAAAAGGTTTTCAGAATCGAAATATGATACTCTTTTGCACAAATCTCAAGTAAGTTATTACTTATCACAAAAAAGTGATTTTCATTAATCTGCATTCAAGTTGCTAATTTCAGTACCAAATTCAAGCAGTCAGATTTAAAATGCAAAATTTTGTGTTAAATAATTCCAAGTTTAGCATCAGGTACACAGGGATAGG
Source organism: Tachysurus fulvidraco (assembly GCF_022655615.1). Classification (NCBI taxonomy): domain Eukaryota; kingdom Metazoa; phylum Chordata; class Actinopteri; order Siluriformes; family Bagridae; genus Tachysurus; species Tachysurus fulvidraco. Next base: position 12,545,632 of record NC_062520.1, on the reverse strand, counting down.
CTAATTTAATAGAACTTGGACCATGTTGTGCTTATTTGTGTTCTCTGCACAACAGAAACAAATGAAATGCAAATGAAATTATTGGCAGGTGCCCTCTCAGTAGCACCTGCCAATAATGCAATGTTAACAGAAAACTGTGAATGCAATTGTAGATTCAAATCTGATTAATAGAGAAACCTATTTATGGAAACCACTTTATTGGTTATGTTAAAAAATAAAAATGTTTAGTCTGTGATGTACTAAGGTGTACTTGACTTGCATACAAGTCTATGGAAAAAGATTTAATGGAAGGTTTTTTCAGTATTTCTTGTTTTTTTGTGATTTAAAGGCCTAGAGGTCTAATTTTGTATTATTCACCCTCTCTAACTTTCTCAGACAATTGTATGGTTTAAATTATTAAAATTATTTGTAAAGTGACCGATTTTTTATTTAATTTAATTTATTGGTTTGTTTATTTATTTATTAACCTTTCATCATAATGTTCAGCCTTTTCCTCTTTTGGATGAAAATCCAGATGCTCTTTTGTCACACATTCTATTGTAAAAATGCAGCACTCCAACACAAAATGTGTAGCAAGCAAGTTTTACAATGATGATAAATCTGAAACTACAGGTTTCTAGTTTAATTCATAATTTAATCTCCATGTAACCCACATCCCATGTGTACATCCTTCACACCTGAATAGAGGGCATCAACCTCCAGTTTAAATATTTTTTCCATAATAGTCTATTCAAAGCTCGAGTAACCATTAATAAATACCTTCCTTAAATAGGATTAAGATATATGAGAACACGACACACAGTACAATAATAATAATAATAGTATTATTATTAATAATAATAATAACTCACCGGATCACCTCTGAGTCCTTTTTGTCCTGGAACACCTGGAATTCCTTGGACACCCTTCTTGCCCTTTAGCATGATACATATCTTTAGTAAACTAAACTTGACTTCCAGTTATAGAAGGTTATTTATAAAGTAACATATTACAGCAAGCAGAGTAGTGGATAAGAACTACAGAGATTCATAGAGACACAGTTAATAATACAAAGTAAAATTATTACTGGGCTGCCAGGATCCCCTGGCTCTCCTGGGTATCCTGATGATCCAGTCGCACCCTATAGTAAGCAAAGACAGAATATATGGATCCCACAGATATTAGTATATAGAAATAGTCACGTAAAATAATGTAGTACCCAAATGTTTATTGTTCAATAAAAATGCTGTCTTATTACATGTTCTCCATCTACTCCATCCAAACCGTTTTCTCCATCTTCACCCTATCAAATACAACAGAAAATAGTAGTAATGTTGTTATATTCTGCTTTCTTTTTATGTACTGTAAGTATAACCAACAACTGTACATAATGAAATACAGATGGAACATAGATAAATATCTGAATTCTTTTGCATTACTTTGTCTGATTTTATCCAGTAAATCTCATTAAGCCTAAATCAGTATTCTTTGGAAAATATGCCATCATATATCCAAAATATCTTATTTCTGGTGACCAGTGTTCAGAATGAGTTCAGTAGTGTGATTTTTTTTTTTTTTTCATAAATCAAACTACACTCATCCCCATAATTATTATTAGTGATCTTGGTCTCTACATGTAAGGTTTTAGGGCAAAACTGTCAGAACATGAGGAGAAACTAATTTTTCTTCAGAACCCTTCATGTTGCATTTTTAATTATCAAAACTACTTTCAAAATATAGACATCTGTATTTACATTTCACATTAACATTGTTACCATTAGTTCTGACATAAGCCTTTTGAAAGTTTTGGTGTGTAATCATAAATGGTTCTGACAGATTCAATCTGTTAGATCATTGGCAACACTCATATCTGGCCTATTGCAGTACTTACTGTATCACCCCTGTAGCCTCTGCTGCCCTATGGAGAATTTTAAAAAGAGAAATAATTAAGTAAAAATCAGATATTATCTTGTTTATTTATTTTATTTGTAATATATAGTATGTGTTGAGGTGAAACACTACTACCTTTTGACCTCTTTTCCCATGGCAGCCTAAATGTCCTTGAGTTCCGTTCAGACCTTGAGGCCCTCTCTCACCCTGCAACAACACAGTGAATTTACATAGTGTGAAAAATCAGTAAATAAAGAACTGCTGTGAGTTTAAAATGTTGAAAGAAAAGATATGTTTTATCTGTAATAGAGTCATACATATCCTCCTTCTTCTCCAGGAAATCCAGGATGTCCATTTCGTCCACGTGAGCCCTGTTAAAAGGTAACAGACATGCAATTTGATGAAAGTCATAGTACCAGTGCTTTTAAACTGTGTATTGAATCTGTATTGTCCACTCGGTATTCTATCAAACAGTTTACAATCATGTATGATATGATGTGATACCTTTGTCCCTGGGAGTCCTTGTGGTCCACGCATCCCTTCATGACCATTACATTTACACATCACATTACAGCACTCTCGTGAGGCCACATCATTCTGGAAAGAGTTACAAATAAGGGAACATATAGTCAACACAGAGGTTAATTGGATTACTTTGTTATAATACAACAGAGAAATTCTACAATGTGTGTTGTAATGTTTAGATTACATAAAATAAACCTAAAATAAACTTTTCATATGTAAAAATACTGGTTGGGATAGACAGACAGACAGACAGACAGATATTCACTCACAATCTGCATCTGCAAAGCACCGGCCACATTTTGCATGCCAATCATAAGAGGCTCATTGTAGCCAAATCCTCGTCCATACTCCAGCTTCTGTAGGTCTGTGGTGCTTTTGACTCCTTCCAGTGCTACTGTCATCAGTGCATTGACTCCTGTCACACAAATACAAGTAAAAGTACACTAAAGACAGTGATGACTGTACACTTACAGTATGTATATTTAATATATCTTTCCTGTCACTGATAAACGGAAAAAGTGATATAAATCTATATTCTGTAAATAATTAACTAAATAATTTCCCTTTACCACTTTTCCTGAGATTCTCTGAGGCAACCATGAGGACATCAAGGGGTACATCCAAGCCATCAGTGAAAATAATCACTACCTGAAAAAGCCAGCCAATGCAGAGATATCAGTAATCCTATTATTTTCACATCTTGAAAGAATATCATCAGTCTGCCAGGTTTTCTAAATATGTCTCACTATGAATGTCTACATAGTTTTTAGTTTGCATGCACTAATAATGATATCATCACTTACTTTTACACCAGCTCTGGAGGCTGCAAACTTATCCTGAAACATGCGCAGAAGCTGGCTGTTAAAAGCCAGATCTTGAGTTGTGTAAAGTTCCATCAGTTTCTTCACTGTTTCTTCGTTGTATTGTTCAAAATTAGGGTCATACAGTATCCTGCCATCGCTAGAAACCAAACGGAAACCAATGTTGGTTTGAAGAGAAGGTACCTGGGGTAAACAGCATAAGTTTTGCACAGTGGAGATATATCTGATAATCTCCGGCAGGTAGATCTGTAGCTTATACTGGCTGCTAAATAGTGAATGTGATCTTCTACGGGATATATCGAATCCAATTCCAATATCTACAGTGCACTCTGTAAATAAAAGCAAATACAGTGTTAACTAGAGGCTATATATCTTTGAGGTTGAAAGCATATGTGAAGCTTATCACATAATCAACAAATAAAAGTCTTAATGATATTCAAATGCCAACACCTTCATATTCAGGTATATTAACAATATTTGCCTTCTGTACTCACCTTCTTCTTGTTTGGGGATTGGAGCGCAAATGCTATTGATCACCTGCAGTGTTGTTCTGTTTAATTTGAGATGGTCAAAATTGTCCACATAAAAAACCCTTTCATGTGACCCAGCAATGTAGTTGAGCTGTTGGACTGAGATGTCTCCTATTCCAATCACAAACATCTGAATACCCTTATCCCTCAATTTATCAGCTGCATCGCTAACATCATCATTTGATTCTCCATCAGTGATCAACAGCAGGTTTTGTGAAATTCCTTCTTGAATGCGGCTCCCTTTACTGTTCTGGAAGAACTCTTGCACACTATTCAGAGCAGCTCCAATGCGTGTTCCTTCTTTCATTTGAGTGATGTCCTGAATGGCCCTCTTCACACCCAGTTCATTATCATATTCATTTAAGTAAAATTCTTTCCTGTAGTTTGAACTAAACTGAGCTACACCAACTCTAAAGAGATCTTGCTTGATGCGAAGATTGTCAATGAGGCTAAGCATAAAATTGATCATGGTCTTCCAAGGCACCTCTTTAATGCTTTCAGACCCATCAATCAAAATGACCAAGTCAGCTGCCGCTTTCTCACACTCTGAAAAACAAAACAAAAAAAAATAGGCTATAAACACACATTTGGTAATCTATAGTTAGAAAATTATTATTTCAATTTGGAGAAAGTAAATAATTGGATTCCAATATTTCAGACATTCTTAAGAGCATCCAGCAATAACTGCTGCTTAAATATGTGAATTATCCTATTAAAGTTGAAAATAAACATGTAAAATAGAAACTTGAAGCTTAAGGTCTTTATTTTTTTAGTGATGAGATGCTAATGTTCTGCAATTACCTGGTTTTGTGTTGTTGCAGATCACACTGGAAATGTTTTGTTGAAGGGCCTTCAACGCTTCAAAGTCATCAACCTTGAAGACCTTGTTTTTGTCTTTAGTTATGATTTCTAGCTCAGTTGTTTTTGCTTGATCCACTCCAATACCATAAACACTAACACCATAGTTGTGAAGTTCATTAGAAGCTGTGGTTAAATCATCGTCGTCTGTGGCCTCACCATCTGTGATGACGAACATCATTTGTGGGACACCTTTTGCACCTCTCCCACCACTGGCTTCACTAAAGTAGGGCAGTGAGTAAAGGAGTGCTTTGGCCGTGTATGTGCTCCCACCACTATGTTTTAGATTATTTATAGCGTCCCGTACTTCCCGTTTACTGTAGTACTGATTAAGGGAAAATTTGGCCTCTGCTCCATCAGAGTAGAGAATAGTACAAAAACGGACACTGTCTTTTCCAACCTGTGTGGAGTTCACCACTGAGTTCATAAAGTACTTCATACTCATAAAGCTATCATCGCTAATACTGCTGGAGTCATCCACTAAGAAGACGACATCTGCTACTTGCGATTTCTGACATTCTGAAAAGAAAATAACAATACCCAATCAGGACATTTATTATGTAGAACATTTAAATTAACTGGTCATATAAAAGGAAAATTGGTTATTCTTTCTAGCTATCTACAGTATAGTTATATATGAACACCAAAGAAAGGAAAAAAATCATGGTTTACAAAGAATAAAAATGTGACAGTTTTTTTTTGTATGCACAACAATAAACAGCACAAATCTCAGATGCTCACATTTAAATTGCTGTTTGCAGTGTTTCATAAAAGAGGAATGGAAAATGTGCAAATAAAGTCTGTGGCCAACTGGCTATTTCTATCATTTCCTTTTAAAGCTGTATGTTGAATAAATAAACATAGTAGGTTATATGCAAAATCACTTTTAAAAGGAAAGAACTAGGAAGAAAAACTAACTTTGGTTTGTTTTTTTGTTAAGAATTAAATTAAGGTGGTGAAAGAATGTTCATTTTGTGTCAGTAGCATGTAGCACATTGGCTGCTTACATTTACTTTGAATCACTCATATGACTCACCATCAACAGAAGTGCATATCTTAAGCAAGAGATCTTTATCTAAGAAGTCCAATGCGTCAAAATCTCTTTCCAGATAAACATTTTCCAGAGTTCCGCTGATCTCTCGCAGTTGTGTGCTGTTAGCATTAAGTACTCCTATAGAGTATATTGTAATGCCCTTGTCTCTAAGAGCTTGTGCAGGCTGAGCAACGATATCCTGAGATTCACCATCTGTGATCACAATAAGGATCTGTGGAGTGCTGGGACGACCCCCTTCTGATAAATCAAAGTACTGTGACACAAAATGGAGTGCATGCCCAGTCATAGTGCCACCGCCCAACTGCGGCATATCGTTAATGGCCTGCTGCATTTCAGATTTGTCATAAATTTCGTTAAGGGCAAATTCAGCATTTGGTTGTGAGCTGAACTGCACCACTCCGACCTGTACACTATCCTTGCCAATTACTGTCTTGGAAATGATTGAATTCATGAATTTCTTCATTTTTGAGAAGTCCTCAGGGTCAATGCTTCCTGAACCATCAACCAAAAAGATGACATCTGCCAACATGTTCTTGCAGGCTATGGAAAGAAAAATGCTAAATAAGCAACATAATCCAGGAAAGCATTTTTTAAATTAACATTTGGAATAAAATGCTATATATTTTTAAGGCATTTATTGAAAGCATGAATTTATTGAGCAATATGTTTTTGAAAAAAAAACACACGATTAAATCCACATTCGCCACCCTTACCCTCATCTGAACAAATATCAGTGACAATTTCATTCTTCAGGGGTTTCAGTGCATCAAAGTTAGTAACAAAGTACATCCTCTTTGGGTCAGCTGCCATCTCCAGGAGCTCCTGCTCATTTGCATCTTTCACTCCAATGGCATATATGGTCACCCCTTGTGCTCTCAGCTGTGCTGCTGGCTCTTTCACTTTGTCTTGGGACTTTCCATCAGTAATGACAATGAGAATCTCTTGAACCTTAGTTCCACGAGTCTTTTCAGCCTCCTTAAAAAGTGGGCTCATGAAAGACAAAGCCTTTCCTGTCTGTGTGCCTCCACCTATCTGAAGAATGCTGTCCACAGCTCGTTCAAGAAAGACTCTGTCATTATGCTCATTCAGTTTAAACTCCAGTGTAGGGTTACTTGCAAATTTCACCACACCCACACGCACCTGTTTTGGGCCAATAGTAAACATGAGCAGAAACTCAAGAATGAATTTTTTCATGTCCTTAAAATCTGATGGATAAATACTCCCAGAATGGTCAATAAGGAAATAGATGTCTGCTTCTTCTGTCTGGATACATCCTAAAAAATAATATGTTTATGAATGTGCAGAACAGATAAAAAAATATTCCTAGTAGAAAAGTTTATCTCTTGTGATAATGCTTTAATCTGCTGTACTCAAAACACAACCAGATGTCCTGTAAAACGAGACCACACAAAAGTGACTGATTCCAGATTACCCTTTACATCACTTTCTACTTGATAAAACTTGATTTTATTGTATGAAACCTTCAGGTTCTAATTTGCAACATAACACCATTGACTTCAGCCCAGTGTTACTAAAGTCACCAGTGTGATGAGACAAGCCTCACAAATAATACCTTGCTGTGGGCATCCATTCTGAACTAAAGAACTAACATTAGAAGCAATCTATCCTGGAATGTTCTGAATACAGTGTATTGTGCATTAGCGAAATTGTTATGGCTTATCAGGGTGAAGGTGTAATGTCTTACCTTGCTTTAAAGTGTATCTGACAGACTTGTCAACTGCTGAACGGACAACATTGTTGCACAGAGTTTTCCTCAATATTCTTTCCATTGTATTAAGCATAGCAAAGCTCTCTACACTAAACACAAACCTATCAGGAGGATAAGATGCTATCTCTTTCAGGCGTTCCACATTATCTTTTGTGACTCCCAAGGCATAGACCTGGACCCCATTGCGCCTTAGTTCCGCAGCCTGAAATGTGACATTATCCAGTGAGTCTCCCTCAGTTATGACCACAGCAATCTGCTGCACTCCTAAAGCATGTCGGCTTCCCGTGTCCTTGGTGAAGAGTTTCTCTCTTGCAAACTTTAGAGCCTTGCTGGTAATGGATTGCCCGCCCCTAAATTGTAAAAGTTTAATGTACTGCAGGATCTCCTCTTTGTTTTCAAAAGTGTTTAGGTAGAATTCAGCTGTGGGTGTATCACTGTACAGCACCATTCCTACTCGCACACTGTCAGAGCCAATCTCCAAGCCATTAATCATCCGGTGGAGAAAGTTACGAACCAGCCTGAAGTTTGAAACAGTGATGCTGTCTGACACATCCACAATAAACACTATATCAGCCAGAGGAGCTGATTTGCAGTCTGTGACACAAAAAGATAAATATATATAAGAGAAACATAAAGAGAAACATACAACATATATAACATTTTTGAACTGTTGAACTTTCTACATTAATATAATGAACGTGAATGATCAATCTTCTTTCAGAATCTTCTTTCATTTGCATCCTAAGTGTAGAAGCTAAAGCAACCATTATTTTCTATTCATTATATAATAAAATTTATATCATATTTATATTACTTTTTTTTTTGCATATACCAGCTTGTTAGGAAGTTGGGGTCATAGCATATGACACCCCTTCACCCCTGGAGCAGAGAGAGTTAAGAGCTTTGCTCAACAGCCAAAAAGTGGTAGCTTCGGGATGCTTGAACATCTGACCCTAATCCTTAACTGCTGATTTACCAATCTCACCTCAATGCTGGACCCAATTATTTATATTTATACAACAATTAGTTCTGCTGAATTAAGAAGCATTCTAAGAACGCTGATTTTTAGTATAGCGACACTGGCATATTTCACTGTTTGCTACATACAATTTTAATCCTAGGAACAGTATTTTCATTGAGACTATAATGACTATGGGTTACTACGAATGTGCTTTCATACTTTGGGAACTATTTTCCTTGAAGGAAAAATATCAGTAACAATATAACTGTCCATATAAATTCTGAATTTCTGAGTTTCTTGATATTAAATTTTTGGTTTATAGAACTATTGTATAAAAGCAATATCACACTTCATATTACAAATGTGCTGTTGTAATGATATCAGCATCAGTATGAATTAGCTGTTAACAGTTATATTCAGAGCTGATAGTCATTAAATCCTACTACTTAATTAGTTTATGTCCAATCAAAATGAGTCTAAAGGCTCTTAACCCTCAATTGCTCAGTTGTACAAATTGAAATAAAAAAATGTAAGATAAGGGTGTCTGCTAAATGCTGTAAATGTAAATGTATAGATAATTGTCACTTACATTATAACTGTAATTGTTATTTTCATCTATTTCAATTATTTTGTTATTTTAACAAAAAACTGACCTCCAGTTACTTGGAATGTTTCCTTAGTTTCAAGGATAATCTTTACATCTTGTGTTATTTCTGTGCTGTTTTTACTTCTCGCGTAAGGAACATAAGGAACACCACGTAAGCCAGGTTCACCCTGTAGAGGAGGTCCATGTGCTCTAGGTCCACCTTGACCTAGGTCCACCAGGGTTAGTTCTTTGCTGAAGTCAACATTGATAATTTTCACTTCCTCATCCTTTAATGCACGAACTGCTCTCAGTATATTGTCATCAGATTGTCCTTTGCTTATCACCAGCAGGTACTGCTTATTTCCTTCAGCGATTCGACTTCCTGCTTCAGTCTTGAGGAGGTGAGTGCGCACGTAATCCATCGCTTTTCCAAGTTTGCGCTGTCCAGTTCCTTTTAGTCGGAATTTGCGGATGAGTGCAAGTGCTTCATTTTTAGTTTTGTAAGCATCAAAACGAAATTCCACCGAAATATCTTCACTAAACTGAGCCAAAGCCATTTGATTGAATGTACTCCCCACATTAAGTAGATTGGCTAGGCGATTGAGAAACTGTATCACCTTTTGGGTCTGATCAATTGAGCTGTCCACCAACACAAACACATCTGAAGACGTTGGAGCTAGAGCTGAAAGAGATAGCAGTGTAATAGTAAACTAACTGGTTGCAATAGTGGTGAACTGAAATATTACAATAAATTATTACAGTGGATAATCATTAGTAATGTATAAACACAATATTACCTTGTTTCTGGGCCTCCATAGAAATGCACACTTTGCCTATTGTGCTGGTGGTTGCTTTCAGCAGCTCTTCGTAGTCAGTGAAACTCAGTATAAAACGCTGATGTGGTTTATTAGCAATAGACTGCAGGTCTGTAATGCTGGCTTCACCAACCCCAATGGTGAAGATTAACACCCCCTTTCTACGTAGCTCCATAGCTGGAGTTTTTGTCTCATCAGCTGAGTCACCATCTGTGATCACCACAGCAATCTGAGGCACATTCTCATTGATGCGACTGCCACCTGCTTTGGTGAAGTAATTATCTAGAATAAAGCGCAGAGCTTTTCCGGTTTCAGTGCCTCCTTTTAGGTAGTTGAGTTTGTCTACCTTCTCCAGCAGGTCATTCTTATCAGCATATTTCCCCAACAGGAACTCTGGATGAGGTTCATTACTAAACTGTGCCAGTCCTACTCTGACTTTATTGGGATTAATAGCGAGATCCACTATGAATGTGTGAAGGAACTTCTTCACCTTCAGGAAGTCTGCATCACCAATGCTACCAGAGCTATCCACAAGGAACACAATGTCAGCCAAACTAGCTTTGCATCCTAGAAATAAAAACACAGGAATATAAAACACATTGGTTAGTTAATAAAAATTCTTATAGCTATATTGTGTATAGAATATATATACACTATATATAAACCCATGTGTGCGACAGGGGAGAGAGTATACCATCCCTCCCACCCAGAGAGCAGTTTTACCCCTGGCCACAGAAGTTACTGTCAAGATTCACTTTTGATGTCTACACAACAAGGGAAATATCTTTCTGTTGTGCATGGTATATGTGTAGGCTTTTTTTTGATTAGTGAAATGCATTGTGGTTGTGACAGTTTCATAATGTGTATCATATCTCTTCACAGAACTCTTCACAGAACTCTTCACTGAAGTGATCAGTATGTGTTAAGGTAACATGTAGTTTTATAATGAATGCATTACACATTCTATTTGAATTTTTAAATTTAGTTTGTTATTGATGTAACATTTTCTAGATTCCTCACTATATGGTAAAGAAGATGTTTTATTTTCACAGGCAGTATATTATGTCTCAATGTCTAATCGTTGTATAAAAGATGCAAACAATAATTTTACAATGGCTTTAAAAAGTATTCACTTTGATCCATATTGAGAAATGACAACATGCTTTAAAAATAATAAATAAATAAATAAATAATTGAATAAATAAAATACATAAACATCTCATTTAGCTTAATGATCAGACACTTGGTTGAGCTCAGGTGTATCCTTATGGTTCTGATTATTTAGATAAGTCTAGACTGTGACTTAAAATTAAAAGACACACACCAGTGACATCTAATTGTTTCCAGACATAAACTTGTGCCTGGTATAAATTGTTTGTGAAGGTTGTTTCCAGGACCACAGTGGGTTCCATTGTTTTTAAAAAGAAGGAAGGTAGGAAAAATATGTGAGTATGAGCTACAGATGTGTATTTGGAAATCAGCATTGATAACTTTGAACTCCACAGCTGTACATAGTGAACGTTGATAACTCCCATATGTTCTAAACTGCTCTGATCATACAATGCAAGACTCATTTGCATATGGTCTTGCCGACCCGGTCTGGTTTAACTGCAGCATTTTATTTAACTTCATTTAAACTTATTAAACACAAATTTGACAATTCTTATAATCATTTATAATCAATAGACAACATTTAAACAAAAGTATATGTAATTTTTAGAGTAAAAAGATTTTGACCAGTTAAGATGGGAAGAATATATGTTTATGGATTATGACAGACTGGGACATTCATTCATTCATTCATTTTCTACCGCTTATCCGAACTATCTCGGGTCACGGGTAGCCTGTGCCTATCTCAGGTGTCATGGGGCATCAAGGCAGGATACACCCTGGACGTAGTGCCAACCCATCGCAGGGCACACACACTCACTCTCATTCACTCACTCCCGATGACGCCTGAGATAGGCACAGGCTCCCCATGACCCGAGACTTTCAGATAAGCAGTAGAAAATGAATGTATGAATGATATGGAACTATTGCCCACTGATATTGCCCTCTCAGACTGGGCATTTCATAAACTAGCATTTGCCTCTTTACTGCTTCTGTGTACACCATCATGAATCAACAAACACAAACACACACAGAGCAGGAATGTGTGTTTACTCCTTTTAGAATTGCCAATCATTTATTTTAGCTCATATTCGAGTGCAAGAATGTGAAAAAGAAAAAACACAACTCATATATTTACACTTTTCATTGTTTTGTAATATCTGCCACATCCTTCATTCTCACTCGTTTCCAAACACAAACATATGTCTTAAATATACTAATGATTTGTCTAATAGCTGTGCAAAAAGTAATAAGTTAAACATAAAGCAGATCAAAAGTGTACTTTACCTAGTGGCACCTGAGATACTTGACGTGTAGCTTCCTCCACTGTTGTACAAAGCACCTGGACAAAACTCTGGGAGATTCCTTGCAAAGCTAAAAAATCAGACACACTATAGATGTGCTGTTCATGTGGCTTAGTGGCAATTTCCTTCAGCTGCTCCATATCAGCATCTTTAATTCCAATGGCATAAAGTATGATTCCCTGGTGCTTCAGGTCCTGTGCATGTGGCTCCACATCGTCCTGTGACTGTCCATCTGTGATAACAACAGCAATTTGAGGCACCCCATCTTTAGCACGACTTCCTGCTTCTTTCACAAAGTGCTGCTTTAGTAAGAAGTTTAACCCTAGTCCAGTCTTGGTGCCACCTCCTCGATATGGAAAATTTGTGATGTAGTCAAGAATCTTCTGCTTGGTTTCAAAGCTGTTAAGATGGAATTCAGTGTGCAGTGTATCACTGTACTGCACTAGGCCAATCTGAACATGGTTGGGACTTACATCAAAGCTATTCACCAAACTGAGGAGGAAATCACGAATCTTTTGGAAGTTCTCTGCACCAATACTCCAAGAACCATCCACAAGGAAGATGATATCTGCTAATGCTTCCTGTGTGCATACTGGGAAAGAAAAGGTCCAGGTCACTTGTACAGTATAAGTCTTTTGAAAAATAAACTGATTTACATTGGTTAGGTCGAGGGAAACATTTTTCTTTAGCTGTTCCCTTTTTAATTTATTCTTGTAATTAATTTAAAATGGTGTGCATTTTAAATATGCAGATTACTTGTGTGAACTGTACTTACCTGTTTTCTGTGCACTGATCACAAAGAAACCTGGTGCTAAAATAAAGAGAGGCAGCAGTCCTTTCATTGCTGCCATGGCCTCAGTGATCTAACAAATGAAGTAGAATAACAAGTATGTTAATATAATTTGAACCGTATGCCAAGACATATTGAATTGCATGTGGAGATGCTCAGCTAAATTACTAACAGAATTCACACTGAACATCTGGCAAGCTGCAAATGAATACAGGCGGCATGGAATTTGAGACAGTGGAAGGGCAGTAAACATTCAACAGCCATACAAAAAGCAGGCTCTGAAACTGTAACTGGAAATTTACAAACATATGATGTCAAATATTTAGTAACAAATCTAATACGGAGTCACTTTTTGACATAGTTAGAAAAGAGCATGTCTAGATCAAGACCAACACATAGCCATGAGGCATAATTGTCCACATCCTGACCATCTGTGTAATCTGGGGCCACTGGGAAAAACCTGGCCTGTGGTAAATGAGACACAAACATAACACTGAGGTTGGGAGCAAACACAAAGACAAGCACTGGAGCACACTCCTTTTATTACAGAGAGCCCTGTAAACCATATGTTGATTTTATAGCTCTCTGGCAACATATTTGGTTAATCTCTTAGATTACTAGATTAAAAATTTATGACTTCTTGTACTATTAATGATAAATCAAGCTAAAAGTCTTGACAAAGGTCCAAAAAACATCCCGGTAATCAGTGGTTCAATTTTTTCAAAATTATATACATAGTGAATTGTATATATACATAGTGAATTGTCTCAGTGTCCCAGAAGATACAGTAGATGATATGAAATAAGCCTAGGATCGTGTGAAGCAGTGCAGCTGCAAGAGTATTTGCAGACCAGTTCCTCGGAAATGCTTAAACTCCTCTGGGAATGATAAGACAAATAGGAACAAAATTAACAGTGCCACAGAGGCAACAGACAAAACCTTCTAGTACAAATGTGGATCAAGTGAAGCAGCCAATTGAGTATGTGTTAATGTGAATATATGTAATCAATTCTGACTGGGTCATCTGGGAAATGGTGTAATGAGTAAAGAACAGTAAAGAACAGAAACACTCAATAATTCTGTTCTATTCAATGAACTTGTCATGATCTTAAGATACATCTTATCTTCCTTATATACACGACTGTGTCCTATATCAGAAAACAGACATGTGCACTCACCAGCCTTAGGAACATCTGTACACAAGCATATTCTTGCATTTACTGAATCGCCACCAATCCTGTGGCAGCAGTGCAATGTAAAATATATATTTTATGTATAAAATTATGCAGATACATGTCAGGAGCCTCCATTAATGTTCACATCAAGCATCAGAATATGCAAAAATGTAATTACTAAGACAATGTCATGCATAATTATTGGTACCAGACGGGCTGGTATGAGCATTTCTGATACTGATCTCTTGGTAATATCATGCACAGCAGTCTCTAGAGTTTACACATAATAGTGCATAAAACAAATAACATCCGATGAGAAGTTGTTCTTGTTGATGAGAGACATCAAAGAGAGAGGATGTATACAGTAAATGAAATAACCATGATTTTCAATTGAGTAGTAAAGCATCTTGGAATTAACTAACCAATGTCAGTGAATCTGTGCCCACATAGCCCAAGATTCCCGTTCTTAGCTGACAGGAGTGAAATCTGCCTTAGGGACTGATGTGTTATGTATTCTGAGATGTGTTTCTGATCACCATGTTTGTAAAGAGTGGTTATTTGCATTGAAAAATACATTACAGCACAGTAAAATTCTTCACATATCCCAGCTTGAAATGAAGTCAGCGCTCAGAGTCAGATGTGATACAGTGCCACTAAAGCAGAGAAATTTAAAGACTTTGCTCAAGTTTATGAAATATTCAATCAAGCCTGTCTGCAACCAACAATCACAATTACTGAGGTCACATTTTCCCTTTTATGATGTATAAATGAGCAGGTTTACAAGGATAAATTAATAATTTTTGCACAAGGTTTTCTATTTTAAATAGGTGACCCATATCACCGGTGAGCATTTGAGGCATTTGACGGAATTCTGTACACACAACATTTTAATGAAACTTCAGTAATCAACACATTCGAACAGCATGCCATGAACCAGATTCATGTTTCCCGTCACTGCCTGTAAGACCAAATAAAATTCCTAAGGAAGTTTATAATTATGACATACAGTATCATATTCATCGGTGCACAAGAATAGGCGCACTCACACACAAACACACACAGAGAAAGAGAGAGAGAGAGAGAGAGAGAGAGAGAGAGAGAGAGAGAGAGAGAGAGAGAGAGAGAGAGAGAGAGAGAGAACCTTTTACGGGTCGCCGTGCCTGACCACTAGGGGATGACCCAGAAACAAGCTTCATTTCATCTTTAAACCATCAAATCCTCTAAAAACACGAAAAAACCTATTTACCTAGTAAAGTTTATACTCTCAATATTTTTTTAAGCCCACACACAAAGCATAATATGATTCACAGCCTTCATACTATTAGAAAAATTTTTTGGACAAAACTGACCTAGGTGGCGCTAGACCGGTTTTTCCCTTACCTTTAGACGCGTCCCTTTCTTCCCTGGGGTAATATATTCCAAAACAAATAATCCACAAAAATCCACACAGGTCCAAGGAACTATAAGCCTTTTAATCCAAAACGCTTTGGTCGCGCCGCAAATATTCCGTTTGTGTTCCGAAAACTGGAAACAGTAGTGCGCCATCATCTTGTTTTGCCCCTCTAACTTCTCATTGGGATATTCAAAAATTCTACATTTATTTATAGCCCAGGTCCTAACGAATCAAACAAGCCCTCACTTGAGCCAATCGGTGCTTGTATTGCAGAGATAGACGGCTGTTAAGCCAATGATGTCATGACATCATTTTTGGGAACCCGCAGTTGACTGAGAATTACTCCTTCCAATAGCAATGAAATGGGCCGGGACCTATACAGCTCTTTAGCCAATAAGCAGACGATTCCAACGATATACAACATGCCGTGTGTTCTCTGGCAGTGTCTGCGTGAACAAGCTGCGCAGAAGAATTCTTGCGTAATCCTTGACCTTTTGTCACTCTCACAGCTCAGGGTGTCAAGTTACAGGCCTGTTTTCACACCAGAGTGATAGAGAGTCTCTGCTTGTTTAAGGCCTTTCAGACTGAGCATGCAGTCTTTTAATTCAAAGTTATACAGTAAACAAGTACACAAAAACGCTGCACCAGACGACCATGTCCGTAGAAAAATATTTTTATTGAAGCCATTTTTGGGTCTTTTGACTTGAAATTTTTTTTGGTGAAAGCCAAGACATGTGGCTATGACCCTCAGTTGTTATTTGGTCCTTAGCATGTTCCAGAAAAATAAGATTAATCAGTTTATCAGGTAAACAACCCAGGCGGAAATGAAAAATTCTTTGTGCGAGTAAGGCCTAGAATCAATCTGAAACTAGTTTCTGAAACTAGAGAATCTCTTCTTTCCAATGAGACCAGGCTCACCCCTGTGTGTCAAAGTATGTGGGAGCTGTACCACTTTTTGTTGGGTAGGTCATGTAGGCGAAAAACCTGCAAAAGAGGGCCGACGCATAAAGGGGTATACCCATGGTCAACCAACAAAAATAACTCCAAAAGCAATACATGTCATTGGGTCAAAAAGAAATACAGGGTATCTTTTACTGAACAAAGACAGAGAAAGCTACTGCTCTCCAAAAAGTACATTGCTGCCCATGAAGCTTGCTAAAGATCGTGTGGACAAAGCAGAGGACTATTGAAAAAATAATTTGTGAATGAATGAGACTAAAATAAAAAACTTTTTGTTTTAAAATCAGAAATATTATTTTTGGAGAAAGGAAAAATACTAAATTCCAGAATAAGAACTTTATACCTTTTGTGAAACATATTGGGGGTGGTATCATGCTTTGGGCCTGTTTGGCCAGAACAGCTTGCCATCATTGATAGAACAATAAATTATGCCAATGATCTCTAAATGAAAATGGCAAAACATTTGTCCATGAACTGCATCTCAAGAAAAAAATGGGTCATACATCATGACAACAAGTCTGTCTACCAAAGAATGATTAAAGAGGAAAAAAGATAATAGTTTAGAATGGCCAAGTCAATATCCTGACTTTAATCCAAAAGAAAAATTGTGGAAGGACCTGAAGCAAGCAATTCATGTGAGGACTAAATTCCACTAAAATCCAAGTGTTGAAGCTTCTCTGTACTGAAGAATGGGATAAAATTCTTCAAAATTGATCAAAAGTTCTGGAAATATTTACTTGCAGTTATTGCTGCACAAGGGCTTACAACAGATACTGAAATATAGGAATTTCTAAAGGATACACAAGTTTTTAAGTGACACTGTATATATTTTACATTTATGTTGTAGTTCCTTTCTTATTCTTGTTTAATGAGCTGTGTGTATGTATGGTGGGTGTATTTGACCCATTTATAAGCACTTCTTTCCTTATCTTTTGCATTTAAAAAAAAAAAAATCAACCTTTTACACTTTTTCACTTTGAACAAATGTTTTAAACTCATGGTATCTTAAGTATGTAACCTAGTGAACCAGCATTAATGTATTCAATGTTAGAGATTTAAGCACTGATGTACATTGCTCTGGATAAGGGCATCTGCCAAATGCTGTAAATGTAAATGTAAATGTATTTATATTTGAGCATTTTAAAAACTCTTTAACCCCTACTAACAGCTGGTTCTGTTTTTAAGTTGGAAAAGAACCAGACTATACATTTCCTGTACAGATGCATGGCTTCTCAGAGCAAGTGTGGTGTTTCAAGATTAAACAGAATGTAATCACTCTGTGTTTATCAGGATGGGTGAGACTTCATCATACTGTTTAGCTCACAGGCCTTTTAAGTAAACATCCCAATCTCTTAAAGACTCAGTCATTTAAACATAACTGCAGACTCCTTTTAAGTATAAAAAATGTTGCAATGTTATCAGGTTTTCCCCAAAAGGTACATTTGCATTTGCACTTCACCAAAAGAAATGGACTGATTAAAACAAGTGAAGTGACATCTGATAATGTTCAGTGACTGGCTTCTAAACAGCACAAGAAAAGTTTGCATTATGACTCATAATTGTTTTTATTTGTTCTATTTATACTATGTCTGATATTGTTTTACAAATTTTTACTGTACCTTATAATAAATTAAATAACATTTTATAAAATTGATTGGAAGAATTGTGTTTTCTGTGTCTGTGCTTCATTAAGAAGCTTAATCTCCATTTATTTTATATTTGATCTTCTCTAATAATACAATGACTACATAGGCTAGATCTTCAACAAGCTAAACACACTTAACCATTCATAAAAATTAACCAATTTTAAGTTGAAAAGAGGTTTCTATAAAAGCATCAAATTAGCATATATGTCAAGAGTAATGGGACTGGATGAAAAAAAATCTCTTACAAAGTCAAATTTACACAGATTAAAAACAATTGACAGAGCATATAAAACTGGCCAACAATTACATAACTAAATGTATACACCATTGTGTATAAAGGCTTTTCTTTGTCATATACATCACATCTTTTTTTTGTTCTTTTAGCATACATCTTCATACCTTGAAAAAAATTGGGTAACATAATTTGACCTTAAGGACCTTTTGATTAAAGCTTTCGTATGAAAGCACTCTAGAAATACAAATGGATGCAGATGTTTCCAGATGCTTATATACAAAGTGCAGAGTTTTCCATGACGGTCCCTCCAAAGAGAGAAAAAAAAGAACTTTATTTCTTAGAGTGTACTCAGTCAAACAAATCTCAGTAATAAAAAGCTCTTACAAACTATCTTGCCATGTTTAAGTTCAAATGGATGCATTGAAAATATATTACAGAAATATACTGGGTAGCTTTCAACTGTAAATGATTACAGACAAAAAATTACAGTCATTCTCTGCATGACCTTTCTAAATAGACTAATACTTTATATGCAACACAACAGTTCAGTAAAACAGTATATTCAGTATATATTTTCATTAAATATGGTCAGTTTTATAGTTCACATACAAAGATAACATGGTAAATGGAACAGTATTGCACACAAAGCACGTACCTCACTTATATACCAGTGCTCTATTTAACATGGGGAATGTTTTGGAAAAGCTTCTCTTGGAAGTTGCTCACCTCAGAAGTCCGATGTAGATATCATTGAAGTTGTAGTTCACAGTAAATTGATGGTAATGTAATTTTTAAAATAAGAAGCAGAACAACAGAGCAGGCTCTAACCGTGCACGTAAAGAGTGAGTGCATAAAGAATTGGGGGAGATCAGGGAACACTTGAGCCTCGCCCCTCTCCCCCTAACACTGTGTACATATCACCACATTATGAGGCTTCCCAGGCACAACGTCAAGTCCTTTTTGCTTCAACACAGTTTCTTTATGCACAATTATTATTGCAGCCTCTAAAGGATGTTTCTACTAAACCCTCAGAAATATTTATCCCATGTAAGTACCATGTTATGACCTATAGAATATTTTCTATGCTTAGATTAAGCTACATTAATCTACATGAATATCATAGTCACATCTAGAGGATGTGCAACACTACACTGTGCTGAATTTCCTACTGCAGCTAATGATTCATTCACTGGGGATTAAGTTTATCTAAATATTTATGAACAAAGCATGTTTTCATTAACATTTTTACTTTACAAGGTTGATTTGAACTCTCAAAGCTCAGCTTAACATTAAACATACATGTAATACACCTATACAGTATGAATTAGTTATTTACTTAGTTTTTTGTAATACTGTAGATAGATTCATGAATAAAAATTGTTTTACATGACGTTTGTTCAGCCAGACAGCACATTCTTTTTTAGCCTAATGATATTAGGGAGTGTTTTTGTTCTTTTCTTCTGGCAGTCATCCATTTCAAACACAGTCTGGTACATACATGGCCTTAGTCTTTGCCTTTCATCATAACTCTTGCACATCCCACATGAATTCCTTCATTATCTTTCTGGTTGTTACAAGTATATTTCAGTTATTGAAATCATAAAACAGCCATCATTTGAGTCTGTGGACTATATATGCAAATTGAAACTCAGTTTGAAGCCAAGACTAGATGTTTATGCTTCAAAGAGCTTTTAAGTAATCAAGAATTCCTAGCCATTAATTGTTTCAGCTCCTTCCAACAGATAATCAGTTCTTAGCACGCTGATATAAACCCTTCCTGCTACAAGATCAACATGGTAAACCTTAAGAGGGTTTTAAGGTTTTTTAAATGAAAGCACACAAAGGGGCGGACATACTTGTAACAAGGTTTCCCTCAAGGCATAGGTCCTGGACAATATGGAAAAACTTGCACGCAACTACATGATGTAATGTGGGAAATATTAAGTCTGTAAATTAAAACCTTTATGTAATTTATCTCAAAACTAAACATTTTTACAGCTGTACCGACTATCCCTTACATGGTCGTTTTTAACTTCTACTGTGTTTAAAGAGGTTTTTCAGTTTATATCACTACATTTTTGTCTTATATGTAAGTTTACTGTACCCTCCCTGTCAGAGAAACAAATCAGACCAAACAATGCTACCAATGTACAAAGCTACCAATGGATTTTGACAGAAAGCAGAAGTTTGGTTTTCTGCCAAGAACTAGATACCATTGTAGAAAGCTACAGCTTCTAATCCTATCATAGATGAGAACTCCAGCATGTACTGTAAAATACAGTACTTTACTTTGGCTATACACTGTATTTATTAATTTAACTTCTTGAGAAAATGCTAATCAGGAAGTGTTAGGAAAATGAAGAGTTAAAAAAAATTAATAATGTTCTAGAGTGCAATAAAAATGTTGATTAATAAACTATCTCTCTATTGAATCATGTTGTTTCTGTGAATGATTTTTTTTTTTTTCATTTGAATTTTGAGTATCCTGTTCAGTTTATTACCAGGAAAAATTACACTGGAAAGACATAAAGTGATTTAAAAGCTATTTAAATGTTTGTATACAATATGGAAATAAGATTTTCAATTCAATTCGAATTTATTTGTATAGCACGTTTAACAATTGTCATAGTCTCAAGACAGCTTTACAGAACATAAACATAAAACAAATGTTAATATAAAGATTAATATAATGCAAAAATTCAAGATTAATATTATATGCTTCAGATTCCTCAGAGTCGGCCTCAGTGGAGGTCCAAAATCTTCATGGCACGGAAGACAGTCGAAGCTGGTACAATTTCTGGATGCCTCGTGATGGGTAGAGAGAAGCACTGGAGAGGAATTAACGTAGATGCTGTTCATAATATTAGCAAGCACTAGATGATAATGCGCATTTGATCTGTTGTATTAGAGCACAAGATTATGGGAAGTATTTTGTGTTCGCCTGACTAAAGAGATGAGTTTTTAATCTACATTTAAACTGGGGAAAGTGTGTCTGAGCCCTGAACACTGTCAGGAAGACTATTCCAAAGATTGGGAGCTAAATACAAAAACACTCTACCACCTTTAGTAAATTTTGATATACTGAGAACTACCAGAAGTCCTGAGTTTTGTGGTCTCGGAGAGCGTGAAGGATTGTAACGTGTTAGAAGTCTAGTTAGATACATGGGAGCTAAACCATTAAGAGCCTTGTACATAAGTAGCAGCAGTTTGTAATCAATTGTAATAAGAGGTAGCCCGTGAAGAGATGACAAAACTGGGGTTATATGATCGTATTTTTCTTTTCCTGGTAAGAACTCTGGCAGCTGCATTTTGAACTAATTGCAGCCTATTTATTAAAGATGCAGTACAACCACCTAGTAATGCATTACAATTGTCCAGGAATTACAATAGTCCAGAAATATAGATGTTTGGGTGCAAACTTGAGGACGTTGTTTTTTGCATTTTATCTGCAGGTGTTAACAAAACAGTACACCTATCATACTTTAGGGCCAAAAGAGAGACCAGTGCCTGGGAACAAACTCATTATACTGCAGACTAACCAGCACCATGTTGTACAACCATCTGGTGCCCACATGATAATATCTTCTGAGCATGCAATAATCACTTAATTGCATCTGTTATACCCTTTCCGGGATGCTGCAGAAAACAAACATTGTAGAAACTTTATTACTTCAAACTGAGCTGGTAAAAAGTGGAACAGCATTTTCACTATTTTCACTGAATCAGCTGAGACTGAATCACTGAACAGCAGAGGACTAAACTTTTCTAGTCTTGATATAAAACAAAGAAGATTATAACCTTCAGATTAAAGTACAAAAATTAAGTATACAATCCAAAAAAGAAATGAGTTGGAACAGCAAGGCTAATTTCTTTTTTGAAAATCTGTTTTAACAGGGCCTGTCAGTTGAACACTAATATTTTTGATCACTTGAAAAATGTCTGGGTTCAAAAAATGGTACCATGTTAACAAATCTAAATTATAATTCACATTTTATTTGCCACATACATATTCATACACAGTGCGATATATTGGACTGTTTTTCAGCTGTCCATAAAAAGTAGAAAAAAGAAACCCACACTGTCAGTGCAGTAGAATTAATTTGTGGATATTTTAATAAATATATATTGTCTTCTGGTAAAGTTTCTGTCTTTTGTATACTATCTGCTTAACTCACTTTGTTCCAGAGTAGTGTGATTTGAATTGTGTTATATTCTATACCATTGTTGATTTTTATAGTGTTGGTCTTTGTTGTTCTCTCAGCTGATTAATCAGGAGTAGTTTCAGTCTCCCTTAAGGTCTGAATTGGGGGCAGGGCTTACCTATTTAAATTGAAGGGGTTTGTCAGAATCTCTCTCTCACATTAGTGTCTAGTACTGCTTAATATATTCTACCATACCTTAATTCTCACTCTTGTTTTACTACAAATATGTGCATTAAACCCATCTCTGTACTCAAGGCCTACTCTCGCAGATGCTCTCATCCACAGAGCAGAGGTCACAATCCCAGTAACCTCATCTACCCTCCTCTGTTGTGTAAGTCTCAAACAGTGGTGGTAGGTGGGCTCTGGAATTGTCAGTCTGCTGTAAAGAAAGCTGATTTTATCTCTGCTTTAACTTCCCATTACTCCTTTGATTTTCTTGCTCTAACAGAGACCTGGATATCCCCACAGAACACTGCTACACCAGCTGCTTTATCCTCTGCCTATGCTTTCTCTCACTCACCACGAGAAACAGGTATGGTAGAAAAGGTATTTAAGATACATGTGAGATGATGTGACTTGACGTGACGTAACATACAGCTAAGTATGGTGACTTTTAAGAATTTGTTCTCTGCATTTAACCCATCCAAAGTGCACACACACAGCAGTGAACACACACACACCGTGAACACACACCTGGGCATCCATTTATGCTGCGGTGCCCAAGGAGCAGTTGGGGGGGTTCGGTGCCTTGCTCAAGGGCACCTCAGTCATGGTATTGCTGGCAACAACCGTGGTATGTACCAAGTTACACTGATTGTGAGATATAAAGTTTTGCTATTAGCTGACTAATCCTGCCTAAACTAACTGAACAAAATTAATATTACAACCTGTAAAGGCATTTAATGAAGGGCACTTCACAATTCATAATGCATATTGTTTATTTGGTTGCGGTGTTGCTACTCAAAATTCATTGCTTTTCTAACGCTATTTGAAAGTAGGCTGGTTGAATCATTTTCAGAAGTTTCGAGCATGATTTCATTTTTTAGTGTTTTCTTAAACCTATATGACTATAGACAGCTCTCAGCTTGCTCATTATTTCTTGGTAAGAAAACCAAACTGTGTCAGTGACTTGACATCTTATTACTTAAGTATTTTGCATATGTTTGTTCAACTATCAATGTTTATGTATAAAATTACTATAATATACAACATAAAAATTTGAATTTGATAATTAATAACTAGATGAAAAATAGATGCTTTATAAGTGTTCAAATCTCTGATGTTCTTTAATATGAAATTTGGCAAATTTGAAAAATATGCACTACAAAAATTAAAATGACCACAAAGGCATGTGTCGCAAAGATCAGACAGGGACACGAATTGAGACATTGTATCTCCATTTGTACATGGTACGTGGATATTTTACACATTCATTTGTAGTATATGACTGTTTCAAGAAAATGGACAATTGAACATCTTTTTTTGAAATATAGCCTATAACGTTATTATTGTAATATTTATTTTGCCTTAGCGCATCTACAGAAAATCTTTTGTATCCTACTAACCATGGCTAAATGTTGTAATGAGTTTTCAGAGTGAGCAAATATTTGTAAAATATCACAGTCTTCTTTTTGTATTTTAAGACAACATAAATTACATCATTTATATGTGTTTCGCTATCCCACAAGATGATTCAACATTTATTGATAAAAAAATGTTTACAGTCAATGAGGCAAAATGAATAACTTAGTATAAAGGTTTTATTTACAGCAAAATAAAATGCTTCTATCATTTCATAAATGTGGAATGTTAATGTTTTTTTGGGGAAAAAAAAAGTTATGGGAAAAAGTTATGGGAAAAAAGAATCAGAAGCTTTAATGAGTGTAATGTAATTTGAATATTACATACATAAAAATATTGGCATATCCTACTGTGCCATCATTTAGTATATAACCAGAGAAAAGAGTGAATCATTTGAAAATGTCCACACAGCGGGTTTCACATTCATACTGAGTGTCAAATCTGTTAAGATTCCCATCGCATCCTCCATAAAAGAAGCGAACGCACTTGTTCTTCTCTTGATCATAGAACCATTTGGTTACATATTTTTTGCAGGGCCCTGCATCTTTTTTCAGGTAACACACATCTGGAAGGGGAAAGATAGAGAGAAAAGGGGATGTTAGCAGGAAAACTTTAAAATTACATTTTTAACAACAATACTGCAGTGTTTATGAATACAGATGACAAACAATCTTGGAACATTGAATTTCAGTACTAAAGCTGTTTTTGCCAAAACAAGTACAAAACCAGAAGCATGAGCATACATTAACTGCACTATTATAGTACTAACTTTGGACATATTCTCCAAACACAGTGCCTCTGTCCAAATGCAGTAAGCACTGCGCTGTAAGCAAAAAAGTACAGAAACATGCATGGAATACAGGTAACCCATGATTTTTTAAAGACTTGCTCAATTACGCAATGAAAATTAGCCTGCATTACCATTTGAATCTCTATGTCCTGGAGTCAACAAGTCCCAAGTTTCGTAATCATTCTCCATCTGAGTATGTTCAACATATCCTTCATGAGCTGAATATTCTTCATACTCCTCCTCTAATTCATGCTCTTTGTATATTAATGTTGGGGAAGGAATCCTGAAAAAGAAATACCACCTTTATTCAAGTTCTGATTGCTCCTGATTTGTAAAACAGAAGTTAATTATGAATGACAAATGCCTAATAAGAATTGAATACAAAACTCATGACAAACTTTGGTATTGGCTTTGACAAAGAAAGTATTTGCAAAGGCCGGTGCTTTTTGGAGGCGACTGGACATAAGGGTATGTGTGACTTTTTGAGGCAAGTGGACAGAAAGCATGTGAAAGCTAGTGGACTGCTAGGGTGCCAATACATTTGGAGGCGAACGGTTATTAGCATATAACGTCATCTGAATACCTGTGATGCAATTACCCTTATTGTCCTGAGTGTTTTAATATGTCACATGTCAATGTTGTGGAAATTGTGACATCATGTGACGTGAGCAGAATACACGTAAAACAGTTACCCTCATTTGGCTGAGTGTTTTGAAATGCCACATGTCCATGTTGTGCTAATTTTTTATTTTCATGTGACATCACATGACGTGAGTAGAATACCCGTGACGCAATTCTGCTCATTATACTGAGTGTTTTGATATATCACATGTCTATGTTGTGCAAATGATTTATTTTCACAAATAAATTTTTCTTATTTTCACGTGATGTGAACAGAATACACGTGAGTTCTCTGTATTGTGCTGAGTGTTTTGATATATGACATGTCCGTGTTGTGCTAATTTTTGATTTTGCTTATTTTAGAGCGGGGCTGCACGTGACGTCACGTGGTGTCTCGTGCCATCACCAGAATACCTGGTGGGGGTACCAATACTTTTGGAGAAAAGTGGCTACTCAAAAACCTGACGAGTTATAAACCTCCAAAGTTTATAATGGGAGTGTATGGGAAAAAGGGCTACTTTGAGGCGTCCGTAACGGGAATGCCGGAATTCCGATCGCTTAGAAAAAAACTGTAACAAACTTCAGACCAGGGTCTACGACCAAATTTGGTGCATGTGGCTCAAAGCTCCAGGAGGAGTAGCAATTAATAAAGTTGGCTAAGAAAAATAACTCCAGTAGCATAAGAGAATGTTGGCTTCTACAAAGATAACATAATCATGGGGACAACCATATCCATGGATAAAACTCAATATGGCTGACTTTAAATAAATGTCACTGTCTTTTTAGGAACTGTTTTCACTGTTGAGAAACTTTCTGACCTCTACCACTAGACACTCATTCCATAAATGGTAAACAATCTTCAGTGATTATACTTTGTTTAAATGTTGGATATTCACATTATGCTGAAATTATGTGGAGTGCCTATTGAACAAATCTCTCTGAATGAGCACATTAACATAAACATATTTATCTTACTGTCAAAATTATTTATATACAAGCTGTTTTAGTTTATGATGAATGATTTCAAATCTACCAATCCAAGAATTCAGCTGTGCTGTGGAATATTTTTTTGTAATCAGCACACAATGTCTGATAAAAAAGGTAAATTATTCGACTACAATTTACCTGTGATGTTATAACCATTAACCAAAAACATCACTACAGTACATGTACAAATCAATGTTTGTACCCTACACTGCACTGTATCATCATCTGTTTTCCTATTTAAGCTTAGACAAAAATTTATCAAGAGTAACTCCTCCTAGGGCTTTCGAGCCACATGCACCAAATTTGGATATCTTGTAGGCGCTGGTCTGAAGTTTGTTGCTCTTACTTTTCTAAGCAATCCAGGTACCGGGTACCGGGCCTCAAAGTGGCCTTTTTTCCCATAGACTCCCATTATAAACTTTGGAGGTTTATAACATCTGCAAGCTTTCGAACTATCTACACCAAACTCGGCCAGCTCCTATAGGGATACTCTGAACAAAGTTTTAAATTGGTGTACCGACTGGCCTTTTGGTTGTCCCGCAACCCCGCCCCCAATATATCCAAAATCAAAAAACTTTTTACAACATGGACATGTGACATATCAAAACGCTCAGATTAATGAGGGGAACTTCCTCAAGAGTATTTGGATGATGTCACATGCTCGTCTCCACTTACTGTACCTCCAAATGTTTTTGCACCCTAGCATTCTGTCTACTTGCTTCCAAAAGTAACACTGACCCTTATGTCCACTCGCCTCCAAAAAGCACCGCCTTTGCGAATACATGCATCGTCAAAGCCAACATCAAAGTTTGTCATGACGAACTTTACAAATGTAGTTATTACTTATTATACTGTACAGAAATCAGCCTCTGACTCTGAATGTCCTTGTACTGTATGTGCATTATCTTTCACATTCTATTAATAATTAAAAGTGCTGAATATATGCCATATCTGCAACTAACTATGCCATTTTATGACTGCTCACATTGTTTACAGTTCTGCCTTTTACATATATTAGGGTATATATATATCAAGTTATTTGGTTATAGAAGCTTGTTTATAGAAGCAGTCTTTATGCACATGACAATAAGTGTATCACAAACCTCATACAGTTTGGAATTCCACCACCCACAACATAAAGTAAAAAAATTAATTTGGACATAATCTATTATTAATCAGAATCTTAAATGTGAATGCATAATTAAACAATGCTACATTTTACTTTCCTTATCTTGACAGGTCTCTAAAACTTGACTGGAGTCCACTAGTGGCTAATTATAATTAATATGGACAATATTCTTTGTGTATTTGGTCCACAATTCATGTATGAACAAATACCAAGCCCAAAGAACAAAAATAATGTTTAGACATAGATCTGGGCAGTGGGCTCCATTATTGTGAAATCAAAGAATTTAGTCACCAGGATTCCTCCTACATTTGACCCGCCAAACTCAGTAAATGGGCTAGAAGGGGATCAGATATCCTCCACAAAGAAAGCTTTGGAAGTATAACCATCTACGATATACTCCAGCAAGCAGGACAGTATGGCCAGAAGCCAGAAGCAGGAGTATTTGGACAGAAGCCCTCAGTCATTTGATAAGCATGAGGAGATCCATTCTCTGGTATGATAAGGAAAATACTGATTTTTATGCATTATGTCTGGTAAATGTTAGGTACTGCTCATTAAAGACAAATCAAATCAATTTTGTTGAACCATGGTGAAGGTAGCATCAGTGAGGGTGTTCTTTTACATCAAGGGTGGGGAGACTGGTCATACTGTAATTAAGGGAAGGATGAATGCAGCCAAATACTGATTGCACACAACCTCAGACTAGAAGCACCTTCCAGTAAGACAATGAGCCAAAACACACAGCCAAGACAAGGGACATTGAATCTGAATGTGCTTGATCACGCACTCGAATGGCATAGGACCACTGTGGAGAGATCTGAAATCTCAGTTAATAGGATTAGGAGAAACTGCCTAAATCTAGGCTGAAGGCTGAACTGAAGGCAAAATATCCCATGACAAAATAAGGACTGTAAACAGCTGCAGTAAAGCTTCAAGATACACAAAAAAAATGTATAAAAGTTTTTTTTAAATATTACCTTTCACTGAGTGTCACCTTTGCATCCTCATGGATATCACCTTGCTGTTGCTCACATTGTTTTTTAAACAATGGAGCAGGATAGGTGTTCATGTCTCCTGTATACATAATATCAGAACAAACCCAACTCAACCATACATCAATACAACATTTGGGAGAATGAAACAAAGGAGTATAAGAAAGCAAAGTTTTAGTTAGACCTGCCAAAATTGATATGTAAAAATCCAGTCAATCTTGTAAAGCCCATAAATTAAGAGTTTAGTAAAACTAATCATTCAATTGTGACAACAATTGTACTGTATAAAATGCCAACTTGTCTCAACAATACTGCTTTGCAGGCTATATCCTGATTGAATACTTTGTGCTCACAGCTGTATTTGCATTAAATTTGTAATGTATTGTGGTTGTCACTATATGCAAATCAGCTATGCCTTTCGCATTCTTGGCACTTTATTGGTGTTTAGCATTCATTGGCATAAACAAGAAAATGTGTGTCCAAATCTAGTGGAAATGTTCAGTTTGGATTATGCATACATTTATACCAGTGCTGTCCAATCTTATCCACAAGGGGCCGGTGTGGGTGCAGGTCTTCATTCCAACCAAGCAGAAACCACACCTGATTCTACCTGTTTAATCAGTTGTTCTTGGCTTTTAGTTGACTCTGGGGTAGCTTCTGCTTGGTTGGAATGAAAACCTGCACCCATACCAGCCTTTTCTGGATAAGATTGGACACTTCCGATTTACACACAGCTTTACTAAATGCAAAATGAAGACCATTATCAGTATATTATACTAACTGCAGAACAATTATAAGTGTAATTAGAGATGATCTTCTATCACTGGAAAAATTCATGTGAAGTACTGTTATTTTGCTGAAAATGTACAATATATGTGTATTTATCTTTTGATTTGTGATTAGAAACAAACAATACTTCTTCTTTTTCATGAAATCTCAAAGTGATTAATCAAAGTGATTAGTTTTAATTCCAAATATATTTTTGTAAATCACATTTCTCTTACGTTTCAGAATGTGTAGGAAAGTCCTTATAAAGCGTCGAGTATATTCCTGTTCTCCTTGCTTTACATGGCCCAAGTGAACTATGTGCTGCTCTGTGGGAATGCTGGCAAGCTCCTCCACCTGTGTGCTGTTGAACTGATTCCCGACTGTAAGAGTGAAAAGCACCACACCATGACACTTTGCTTTCATGGAGATAAAGTCCAGTTTTTCTCTATCCGAGTATTCTGTCTCTCCTCCAACTATAAGCAGCAACATCTTGTTTTTTCGAGGCCTGGAAACAGTAAGGAGGCCCTGCATGATTACGTGTTCTATGGCATGACCCAGCCTGGAGTATCCACCAGTCTGCTGTAAATTTTCAAAGATGCTCTGCTTCATCTGGTTGCGGTCATGGAATTGCTGAAAATTAAATATTTGCTTGACTGAAGCCTGGGCCTCACTGTATGATGAGCTCTGCTGGTAAAGCGCCACCCGTGCCTGTCTGTCAGCTTTGCTGGGCTGATCACTCACTACAAACTGGTCCAACACGGTGCCCAACACCTGCTTTACTCCCTCATACTGATCCGCCTGGATGCTCCGAGAACCCTCCACCAACAACGCCACGTCCATGTTTACCTGCTCTGGAGTGGGCATCTCGTTGGTGCCGGGACAATCACTAGCTGGATTGCAAGGATCTGAGAAAACATTAGATTAAACAAATCTTTGTTATTAATCCTCTCTATATGAAAACTGTCAGCCTGCTTTTTAACTTTTTTCTTAGATCACCTAAAATGCCTTATTTTACATATTACCAAAGCAGATGATGCATCGTTGGATCTTCTCAAGTGCTGTACTCTGGGTCTGTGATCTCTCCAGCACATTAATAAAGCTTCCTGTCTCATCAGCCTTGGTGCAACACAGAGAAAATAATAAAAAAATAAAGGTCTGAACAGGGCATAACAGCAGTCAATCTGATCATACAGGCTTCATCTGCTTCAGGCATTTTACAATACCTGAAAAGCACGCTGAACATTAGGAGTTTCCCTGAAACCAATAACACCAAGGTTTATATCCAGAGCCTTGTATTCCAGAACAGCCGTAATTATAGATGTCACATCCTGGGATTGTCCACCAGAGAGGAAGATCGCCACCTTCCTGATCAGAACCCCCTGGCGAACACGTTTAAAGACATTTCTACCCACAAAGCGCATGGCTGCACCAATGTTGCGTCTGTTGGATGAACGTTCCAGAGGGATGTTCTTCACAGCTTCCACTAAATCCTTCTTATGGCGATAGTCAGAAAAACGAATGAGGTACTTGCTGTTTGAATTGTAAGAGACCACAGCCACTCGTGTCCCTGTGGGACAGTTGCTTTCAGAGATATCAATGCTGTCCAGCAGAGAAAGAAGAGTTGAGCGCATTCTCCCAAATAATGCAGGAGTCATGTCCTCAGACATGTCCAAACCAATCACCAGTTCCGTGGGGTAGACAGGGCAAGTTGCTTTATCTAGAGGTGCAGACATGCCAAAAAGAAAAACAGATGTGTTCATGTTCACTGATGTTCTTTTAAACATTGACTTATTAATGGTGTGTTGCATATAAAAGAAAGTAAGAGCCCTACCTTTACAGCAGACTGTGGGAATAAAACATGATGAAGTTAAAATGAGTATAAACTTAGAATTAAATGTAATCTAATTATGCAAATTAATTCATTTAAAATGCAAATAATCTTCAGGGATAAAGTGAATTCACGATTAGAATTATGAAACTTTACCACAGTTGTCTCGTACATAGCTGATCAGTTGACAAGTCTAAAAAAATACAGTGCAATGGTTATAGACAGCAGAAAGAAACTGATCAGTGATCCCTGAAAAAAAGGCTTGAACTTACAGTCAGTGCTCTGATTCCTGGTAGTCCTTTAGAGCCCTTTTAGTAAAAATATAAAAAATAGTGATCAACTTAATAATATTTCAAATATTATAAATATTGATAACAAAGCTTTCAAACCCTGTGTCCAGGCGGTCCAAGGTCACCAGGATTACCCGGTTCTCCTGGCCTGCCTGCATTTCCCTGTAATGCATCAAGCCAAATTTGAGAAACCAGTCAAACAAAGGTATTATTATTCGTTATGGATCATTAATGACAACTATCCTTACCCTTCTTCCTCTTCTGCCTTTAGGACCATTACCTCCGTTTTTCCCAGGATCTCCCGGTTCACCCTGAGCATAAAACTGATAGTGTCATTGAACTACTTTAGAGCAGGATTCTATATTTTTTACTATTATTAGATATAGCTATTTAGTGTCCTGCTTATTTAAAATTAATGTCTACTAATTTGAGTTGGACATGCTTTTACAATGTGAACTTCGAGGTTTCGATACAACTGGATATGCATTTTTTACAGTTTATTTTAATGAAGTTACTTGGCATAAAATAGCATCCAAATTTAAGCACAACCTATATAGTAAAGATAAAAAACAAACCGGCAATGTTTAACATACACCTGCATAACATGGTAATGCATGGCACAATATGTGCAAAATACAAGGTAAAATAAATAATGAGATTCTCTATAATGAGATATTTTCTTGTTATTTAATAAAGTATATAAAGATGTAACCTACAATATTACTGTATACTACAAGCAATAATAAATAATAAGTGCTTACAGAGCCCTAAGACACTACAAATCCCTGCCATCATGGTGTAAGCTCTTGAGAATTCTAGTGCAACCTCAATGTTTGCGATGGTCATCCACTTGTTCATTTTTTATGAAATCTTTCCAATCTTTATGATTCTCAGGCTGCTGATCTGTTGCTGCAGCCTTTGAATCTGCTGGTTTTAACACTGCTATAAGGAATATGTTAAATATGTTTGTGTTAGCCAGCTAAACAGGTTTAAATTCTGTGAAAGTTGCAAGATAGAATTAATAAAATGTTTGAAAAATGGTTTTATAAGAATAAATACTTTGTAAATTAAAATTGCTTTAAGACTGATCATTTAAAGCAAGAAAATGAAGACATATGCTGGACCACTGGGTTTCTGTGTTTTTCTGTGGCAGAGTAAAGGATAATGTGCAACATATGTGTATTTTGAACCATAATATGATGTCTTCATGAATATCTAATGTGTGTCTTTGGGATTAGCCTTGAGAATTTATAACCCATTAGAATCTCATGGGTTTCAGTCTCAATGCAAATCCAAATATTGGTCCTCATTGGATATGAATCCAAATATGAATGAATTTATTCTGTTTGTACTTATTTTGTACTGTACAAGAGTTTCCATAATAAATTTGGAATTCATGAAAATCCTGTAATATAATGTGGATAAATAAACATGTGAAAATGTATGCATAACAAGAATTGATGTTGGATGAAGTGAAAAGGTAGACATACCAAACAAAAGTGATTTCATTTAGATTTTACTTCTGCATGCTTTACCGAATAGAGGCTGTATAAATGTATATCCTCATTGCACATTTCTAAAAAAAAGGTTTCAGAAACTATTACAAATTCACTCAAAACTCTTCAAATGTATTTTTTGAAAATAACTTACCTGCAGTCCAGGATATCCTGGAAAACCAGGATCTCCCTGTCAGCAATTACAGAAATTACAGTATTTTGTTTAAAAAAAAATCATTCTGTTTCAAGTTTTACTGATAAGCAGTACTGGGAATATGATAGAAATTTAACCTTCTTTCCTTTAAGTCCTGGTACCCCATGTC
Source organism: Tachysurus fulvidraco (assembly GCF_022655615.1). Classification (NCBI taxonomy): domain Eukaryota; kingdom Metazoa; phylum Chordata; class Actinopteri; order Siluriformes; family Bagridae; genus Tachysurus; species Tachysurus fulvidraco. The sequence goes on along the minus strand of NC_062520.1, from coordinate 12,512,264 downwards.
CATCTGGACCATCACTTCCCTGTGGTGGAGGTAAAGTGAGAACAGTAAAACATAGTAATGGTATATCTTAAAATATATTTTGTTATTTTATCAGCCTCTGGCAAATTTGCACTTACTGGAAGTCCTCTGGGCCCCATTGGCCCAGCTGCTCCTTTATTTCCAGGTTCCCCTGGCTGACCCTGCACAAGAACATTCACATGTTCACTGTTTCTCTCTCTCTCTCTCTCTCTCTCTCTCTCTCTCTCTCTCTCTCTCTCTCTCTCTCTCTCTCTCTCTCTCTCTCTCTCTCTCTCTCTCTCTCTCTCTCTCTCTCTCTCTCTCTCTCTCTCTCTCTCTTACACACATGTGTGTATGTACATGATTAGGACACGGTTATACTGTATATGTATTACATGGTTATGTGTTTAGTGTAAAAAGTAGTACCTTTTTTCCCCTCTGCCCTGTACTTCCTTTAGGTCCAACATTTCCTTCTGTGCCAGGAGATCCCTAATAAAAAGTGCTAAACATTATTAAAAAAGCTCTAATAGGTTTATTTTTAACTTTAATTTGGAAGCATACCTGAGATCCTGGAAAACCAGGTATTCCACCAGGACCTAAATTACCATCAGGACCCACTGGACCCTAGACAGAATAAGAAAGATAATCATTCATTCATTCATTCATTCATTTTCTACCGCTTTATCCGAACTTCTCGGGTCACGTGGAGCCTGTGCCTATCTCAGGCGTCATCGGGCATCAAGGCAGGATACACCCTGGACGGAGTGCCAACCCATCGCAGGGCACTCACACACTCACACACTACGGACAATTTTCCAGAGATGCCAATCAACCTACCATGCATGTCTTTGGACCGGGGGAGGAAACTGGAGTACCCGGAGGTAACCCCCGAGGCACGGGGAGAACATGCAAACTCCACACACACAAGGAGGAGGTGGGAATCGAATCGAACCCCGACCCTGGAGGTGTGAGGCGAACGTGCTAACCACTAAGCCACCGTGCCCCCCTCAGAAAGATAATCAGTCAGTCGAAATTAAAGGAAAAATAAAATACAATTAATAAACCCATAGGTTTAAAAATTAGATGGCAAATGTATTCATGAAGCCCAACATCTTATCCCATCAACACTCCATGCAATTAAGATATTTCAAATGCATCTGCAACTAATATACTTCCTTGAACATTTATAAGGGAGACTTGCTGCCTGTAATCATCAGTCACTGCTTTCCATCAGCAGAAGCAATCATTGTGGTCAACTGATAAAATGTAACATCTCTGCCAGATAAACTTTAGCTGAGTAATATTGCTGCGCAAGGTTGACTCACTTTCTTTTCAATTTAATTTCTCAGAACTTAAACCAAAATTAATGTGTAAATAGCCAAAGATTGATCTATCAGGCTTTATGAACTAACTTCTTTTGCACATGACACTTCAGTACAGATGCCTAAAGCCTAAAGCCTGCTTCTGTTTAAGGCTCTTGTTCATGTTTTATTGCTTCACTATTTGAATGCATCCAAAACAAGCAAACAAGAACATTGTAGTAGTCTTAAATTAAGGACCTGTGGCCCTGAAGCTCCAGTGAGTCCTCTTATTCCTGGCTCTCCTGGAGGTCCTGGAGTACCCTTAAGGGCGGAGAAAAATATCCAGTTGAACAGCAATATTTCACTTGTTGTTATAAAACTGTTGTAATATTTAGAAATCATCCATACTCTATTGTTTGGATTCATTTTGTTATTAGTACTAAGAAAGACATACTGGTAGTCCTGCAGTGCCTCTTCTTCCATTTGGACCCTGAGACAGATAAAAAGAATGTGCTCATTTGAAACTGATTACAACTTGTGTATTGAACCCCATGTGTATTGTACAGTTTGAGGAAACCCACAGGTCTGCCAGTATCTCCAGGCCTGCCTGAACTTCCATCTGGTCCTTGCTGTCCCTGTAATTTAAGCAGAAAAAAGGAGAGATTTATTATGTACAGTATTAACCTGCATTATGATGATCACTGCACTGGAAGCAAATACTGAATTTGATAAAAATTCATCATCAGAAATGTTTTCTATTGTTAACAATCAGTGACATTTTAACATTCAATAAAAAGTATTAGTGAAATGCTTTATAATTAGGAATCTGAAGACCTCAAGAAATAAAATTCTTTAGCGGAACACTGACATACCGGTGGGCCTGGGTATCCATTCTCACCCCTAGGTCCACGCACAATGTTGTCAATGCCTGACTCACCCTTCATAGAAGAGCAGAAGATGACAGAAATTTACTTAAAATATATTACATGTAATGCTTACATGCTTAAAATTTCTTCTGGTTGTGAATGAATTAATACAACATTCACTTAGTATTCATTTTTTAAACAATGAAATTATGAATTACATACATACATACATACATACATACATACATACATACATACATACACATACACACACACAAACAAACTCACCGGATCTCCTTGCAGTCCTTTTTGTCCTGGGTCACCTGGAATTCCTTGGACACCCTTTCTGCCCTTTAACAAAAAATTGTATACTTTGCTAGTCTAAACTTATTAGCAAACTATAGTAAATGTAACTATAGTAAACTACATTCAAACATTAACACAATAAAGACACCGATACTGGAACTGTATAGAGTGCAGGTTTTTAAGAACTATATGGAGTACATTCATTCATTCATTCATTCATTCATTTTCTACCGCTTATCCGAACTTCTCTGGTCACGGGGAGCCTGTGCCTATCTCAGGCGTCATTGGGCATCAAGGCAGGATACACCCTGGCCGGAGTGCCAACCCATCGCAGGGCACACACACACACACACACACACACACACACACACACACACACACACACACACACACACACACACACACACACACACACACACACACACACACTCTCATTCACTCACACAATCTCACACACTACGGACAATTTTCCAGAGATGCCAATCATCCTACCATGCATGTCTTTGGACCGGGGGGGGGAAACCGGAGTACCTGGAGGAAACCCCTGAGGCACGGGGAGAACATGCACACTCCACACACACAAGGCATTTGAATTCTAATATACTGTATCCGACAGTGTAAAATACAGAGCAAAAAACTGTTACTTGTTGGCCTGGATCACCACGCTCTCCTGGGTATCCTGCTAATCCAGTCTCACCCTAAAGAAAGTACACAAAAAATCAAAATCTCACAAATGACTGCATGCACAATACACAATTTTTTTTTGTGACAATACACAATTAACCATATAAATATACTTCCCAGCTGTTCCATGATGAGTTAATAAGACGAATGGGACATTACTAAAACCAACCAACATATCTATCAATCAATCAATCTATACAAATTTAAAATAATTGTTACCTTACCTGTTCTCCATTAATTCCACCCACGCCATTTTCTCCATTTATTCCCTATGAAATATAGCAGAAAATATGTGGTAAGAATTCTTCCTAATAAGGCACATACAACTGACTACCAACTATAGCTGTAGTATTCAGATAAATTACACTTTAATTTGTCATTTTAAATTGTCACATATACAGACATTTGTACTTTATTTGACAGTAGCACTTGTACGGTATGGTTTGATGCGTAATCCTTTGTACGGGTTGGTGTAAAACCATAGAAGCCTTTATTATTGTCACATTTACATTACAGCCTAGTGGAATTCTTTTCTTCACATCTCCCAACTGAGGAGGCTTGGATCGGAGCGCAGGAGCATCTGTGATATAGCATCCCTGGAGCAGGGAGGGTCAAGGGCCTTGCTCATTTGCTCAACACTGACATCTTGGCAGTGCTTAAGCTTGAACCCCAACCTTCCGATCAACAACCCAGCCTTAACCACTTGAAAAATGTCTCAATTTGTCTTATTATTATTATATCTGTTAGATCATTGCACCATTCATATGTGGCCTAATTCAATACTTACTGTATCACCTGTGTAGCCTCTGCTACCCTGTGGATAATATTAAGAGGAGAATTTATTAGGTAAATGCAAATTATGAGCTTGTTTTTTATGTATTATGTTGTATGTTCTGAGGTGAACTACTTCTACCTTTTGACCTCTTCTCCCATGGCAGCCTGAATCTCCTTGAGTTCCATTCAGACCTGGTGGCCCTCTCCCCCCCTGAAACACCACAATTTTAGTGTGAGAAATCATTACATTGGATCCCTGCTTTGGAACATATACCAAGTCATATGAACAAGTTTTCACCATTAGGATGATATAAATAAGATTGATTACTAATAGAGTCATACATTTTCTCCTTCTTCTCCAGGAAATCCAGGATGTCCTTTCCTTCCACCGCGGCCCTGTTAAGAGGTAACAGACATGCAATTTCATGACAGGTACTGGGATTTTTACACTTTGGCGATTCTTTATTGTATCATTACATGCCTCTTATATGATATGATGTGATACCTTAGTCCCTGGAGGTCCTGGAGGTCCTTGTATCCCTTCATGACCAGAACATTTACACATCACATTACAGCACTCCCGCGAGGCCACAGTCTCCTAGAAAGAAGACAAGAATAGAAGACAAATTAATTATTTTTACAAAAAAAAAAAAAAATGCTGTACACAGTCTACATCTGCTTACCTTTGCTTAAATCCAACATTCTTGTCTTTGTCTACGTTGGTTTATGTATCGTGTTCATTTTGCTGTGTCGTATTTTTCCCCGTCAATGTTTTTTGTTTTTGTTAATAAATCGTTTTTTTGGAATCCCTGCATTTGGGTCGGGTTTTTATATGCGCTCTGGCCACTGCTGTTCTCTGACAATTGTCAGGTCTATGTCCAAAAGATTGTACACTTGCATGAAACCATTCATTTATATAAGGTATAGAAGGTCCATGAGGAAGTTCAGATACATCAGAGTTGAATCGAGTTACTTAATTGTTATAATAAGACAGATTTTTATCATAAATTATGATGGAATTTTAAAATCCTTTAATTCATTTCTATGCATTGTCAGGCACAATGTTACTTATACATTTACTCCAAATTAAGCTTTTAATACACAAGAGTACTGGGTGTTTTTACATTTTGTTCTTTGATTTTTATCAAATATTGCTACTCAGAACACAAGTATTTAACTTGAGACGGATCCTGTTTCGGAAAATGTCAGATTTTCGTGTTTTGCGTTCTGGTATTTATTTTAACGGATTCAGCATTGTGCCTGGTGACATGACAGCGTGTGTGTGTGTGTGTGTGTGTGTGTGTGTGTGTGTGTGTGTGTGTGTGTGTGTGTGTGTGTGTGTGTGTGAATGAGTGAGTGAATAAAACACAGAGAGCAAGGCTGAGTGGGTTTATGCAGATGCACTTAGAGCTTATGTTTACCTATTGGCCCTCAACATATATTTTTGACCGATCAGCTTTCTTAAGTTTACAGTCACTCTCATTAGTTGCTGATTATTGTTTCGTGCGCAGTGAGCAGTGGAAAAAAAGAATTGTATATTGGTCTAACTAAATAACAATTACTGTATATTATACAGTATTAGACGCTGTGGGCCCTTCTTGAACATTAGACAGGGTACCATTAGACAGGCTTTAATTTATTTATGTTTCACTTGGCATTTAGCATTTGAATGATATATATTCACTCACAATCTGTTTCTGCAAAGCACTTCCCACATTTTTCTTGGTGACCATAAGAGGCTCATGGTAGCCAAATCCTCGTCCAAACTGAATCTTCTGTAGATCCATGAGGTTTTGGTCTCTCATTAGAGCTATTGGAATCAGTGCATGAATTCCTGTCACACAAATACAAAGGGCAAAAACACAGCTGTGACTCAGTAATTGACACTATTGATCTTAACACAATGGTGTGACATATGCATTATATATAAGAATATATAACATATATAGTCATATAAGAGAAAAAAATAGAACAGGCAATCCTTCTCCACTGAAACTATTGGAAAAGCAAAGCCAATTCATTGTTTGTGCTAATATATAGGATCAGAGAATTGAAGTAAAAATTACTTAATATTTGGTTGCATTTCCCTTGATTGCCATTTTCTTTTGTGATGCTCTCCCATACCACAATGATCAAAATATTAGGGAGCCCAGACCTGAAACAGCCATGCAAGCCTGAGCCATAAATCTACCTCCACCAAGTTTCACAGATCAGCTCGTATGTTTTGGATTATGAGCAGATCCTTTCCCCACACTTTGGCATTTCCATCAATTTTGTGGCTTATCTCTGTATTTTTTAAATTTCAATCTGGCCAATTTTTGAATAGTGATACCTTAACCACTACCCTGGAGGGATTTTTTTCCTTACAACGGTCACATTTTTTTCTGGCATCAGCTGTTATTGTTATTGTCATTTTGTCAAATGCACTCTTAAAGCTATCTACAAAACATCTAAGTATGAATAATTTTGGAAGACATTTGGCTAAAACATATTAATTTTCCCTGCTTATGGAGACTTTTGGGATACCCTGCATATTGTATAAAACTTCTAAACCAAAACATTTCCTAATACCGTTCTTGACTTACCACTTTTCTTGAGCTTCTCTGACGCAAATATGAGGTCATCAACAGGTGCATCCAGGCCATCGGTGAAAATGATCACTATCTGAACATGTCATTGAGTGCAGTTTAAGAATTTGGTATTGAATATAGCTCAAAATGAAATTATTAATGTTACCATTTATACACTTTAAAAGAACAATTTGTCTGTACTTCTTACCAAATATCTCTTAGCATGAAAGTCTACATAGTACTCATTTTACATGAACTAATTAAAATAATGCTGTTTACCTTTACACCAGCTCCAGAACCAGCGAATTTATCCTCAAAAGTGTACAGGAGTTTGGTGTTAAAGACCAGTTCTTGAGTCATTTGAGTAATTACCTTTGCCACTATTTCTTCATTGAATTGCTCAAAATTAGGGTCATACAATATCCTGCCATTGCTAGCAACCAAACGGTAACCAATGTTGGTTGGCAAAGATCGTATGTGGGGTACACAGCACAAGTTGTTCACAGTGGAGATGTATTTTATAATCTCAGGCAAGTAGGCCTGCAGATTATTTTGGCTATTAAAAAGTGACTGTGAGCTTGAACTACTATGTGAGATATCAAATCCAATACCAATATCGACAGTGCACCCTGTAAGAAGAAGTAATTACAGTGTTATTAGAAGGCTATGCCTTAAATGCAGCTGGATGTTAAATGCTGATTTAAAAATACCAGTACTTATATATTCAGTCTTATTGAGAAATGTTTGCCTTCTATACATACCTGCTTCATCCCTTGTGCAAATTTTATTGATCACCAGCTGTGTTGTTCTGTTTAATTTGAGGTGGTCAAAATTGTCTACATTATAAACCCTTTCAGGTGACCCAGCAATGTAGTTGAGCTCTGGGACATAGACGTCACCTATTCCAATCACAAACATCTGAATGCCCTTGGCCCTCAATTTATCGGCTGCATCATCAATACTGTCCTGTGATGCTCCATCAGTGATCAAGAGCAGGTTCTGTGAAATTCCATCTTGAATGCGGCTCCCTTTACTAGTGTCGAAGAACTCTTGCACTTTTTTCAGAGCAGCTCCAATGTGTGTATTTGATTTAATTTGCCTGATGTTCTTAATAGCCTTCTTCACCTCCAGGTCATTAGAATATTTATCCAAGTAAAATTCCTTTCTGTACTCTGTACTGAACTGTGCTACACCAATTCTAAAGAGATCTTGCTTGATGCGTAGATTGTCGATGAGGCTAAGCATAAAATTGATCATGGTCTTCCATGACAGATCATCAATACTTATAGACCCATCAATCAAAATAACCAAGTCAGCTGATGCCTTCTCACACTCTGAAAAACAGTGAAGTCAGGCTGAAATTAGAGGTTATGTAATGCATCACTGTAATAAAATACTTTGTAGGACAGAACACTAAGTGGACATAAAAAGTCTGCTCATATGGTGATAAGCTGACATGATTTTGCCACATTGTTTGGGGAGATTTAGGCTTTTTTTTCATAAGAAAATCTTTCATGAAAATTGATTGCTTACTATTGCCTGAAGTGATCTGTACTTGTCAGACATTCCTGCAGCATTGATAATGTTATTACTGTTCTATTGGTAGCCTTCATATTCAGTTTTTTTTTTTTTTTTTTTTACCTGACAAAAACCTCCAGTTTTACCAGGGGTATGCAGACTTTTAATATCCATTGTACATATTGTAATCTCTATGACAGAAAATGATGAGAAATCTCTGGTGAAACATTTGTTAATTCTGGTGTTCTTAAAACCAGGAGAAATTATTCAGACTTGATCAGAAGTTAATGTTAGATGCTATTATTAAATTAGGCGTCTGGTCCAATTTTAGTTAACAGTACACAATATGCCAATGATATGCAATTACCTGGTTTTGTGTTGCTGCAGATCACACTGGAAATGTTTTGTTGAAGGGCCTTCAACGCTTCAAAGTCATCAACCTTGAAGATCTTGTTTTTGTCTTTGGTTATGATTTCTAGCTGAGTTATATTTGCTTGAGCCACTCCAATACCATAAACACTAACACTATAGTTGTGAAGTTCATCAGAAGCTGTGGTTAAATCATCCTTGTCTGTGGCGTCACCATCTGTGATGACGAACATCATTTGTGGGACACCTTTTGCACCTCTCCCACCACTGGCTTCACTAAAGTAGGGCAGTGAGTAAAGGAGTGCTTTGGCCGTGTATGTGCTCCCACCACTATACACTAGATTATTTATAGCGTCCCGTACTTCCCGTTTACTGTAGTACTGATTAAGGGAAAATTTGGCCTCTGCTTCATCAGAGTAGAGAATAGTACAAAAACGGACACTGTCTTTTCCAACCTGTGTGGAGTTCACCACTGAGTTCATAAAGTACTTCATACTCTTAAAGTTATCATCGCCAATGCTTGTGGAACGATCCACTAAGAAGACAACATCTGCTACTTGTGATTTCTGGCAATCTAAGAAGAAAAGAACGATACCACATAAGGACAATTGTTAAGCAGAGCATTTTAAATAGGTTTGCCATATTAATGAAAGACTGTATAGATCAACTATATGGCCAAAAGTATGTGGACATTTAAAGACACTTGAACATCCCTTTCCAAAACTATTGCCATTCATTTTAAATTGCTCTCCCTTTGTGCTATAACAGCCTTTTCTCTTCTAGAAAGGCTTTCCACTAGACTTTGAAAAGTGGCTATAAGGATTTATACCCATTAGCCTTAGTGCAATTAGTTCATCCATGTCTTCAATGATACTATTACGTGCACAGGGGAATTGTCTGAGCTAGGTCCCTTAGATCCAGTGAAAGAGAATGTTTATAATACAGCATACAAAGACAGTTGTGTGTTTCTAACTTTGTTTCAAGCCCCCACACTACCGTAAGAGTTAAGTGCCCACATAGTGTTGGCCATATGTGTATTTCTCCATATATACCATATCTCTGTCCGTGTAACATTTGACTTATTATATCTAACTACAATCTAATGTATCTTCTCTATATACAGTATACCTACATATGAATAACAAAGTTTAAAAATAAAATCATAGTTTACATGCAATATTTATTTGAAAATTTAGATCAAATGAAAATTTAATAATAAAATCTTTTATCCTTACCTCACTGAAAATGCTATGAGTTTGGAAAAAACAACACAGGCTGTTGTCTGCAGATTATTGCATTTTGAGCCTGAAGGACACTAAACATAAAATATCTCTATTTTCTAATAAATACTCTTTTCTTTTTATCGAGTTCTTTATTGGAGGGGAATAAAAATTGGGTTTTGTTTGTCTATGGCTATATAAGTATTATATATAGGCTAAATAAACACAGCCTTTAGTTTAGCTTGACTAATATGTTCTCCATATATGCAAAAGGACATATCTCCACACTCTCAGAAGTTTCCATCTAGAATCTGGAAAGCACATTGGTCGACGGAAGTTGAAATTATTCGTGCTATATAAATAAATTGTCATTGTCATTGTCAATTGTCATTGTCAGAATCCTATTTCAGTTTCTCCCTCTATCAATAGGTTCTATGTAGAATCAGGGCACTTTTATTAATCTAGAATTGAATGCTCAAAAGTGGTCCATCACTATAACTAACTAATTAACAAACCAAAACAAATTAAATTAATGTTGTGGAATAATGTTCATTGGGTTTTGTGTATCATATTGTTGTTCACTTTTATTGAAACATGATGTATGTGAAATTATTTTCAAATGACTCACCATCACCAGAAGTGCAGATCTTAAGCAAGAGATCTTTATCTAATAAGTCCAACGCATCAAAATCTCTTTCCAGATAGACATTTTCCTGTGTTCCACTCATCTCTCGCAGTTGTGTGCTGTTAGCATTAAGTAATCCTATAGAGTATATTGTAACACCCTTTTTTCTGAGGGCTTGTGCAGGCTGAACAACGGCATCCTGAGATTCACCACCCGTGATCACAATGAGGATCTGTAGAATGCTGGGACGACCACCTTTTGCTGAACTAAAGTACTCTGATAATATACTGAGTGCACTCCCGGTCATGGTGCCACCGCCCAGCTGGTGCATGTCAGTAATGGCCTGTTGCACCAATAGTTTGTCAGAAAATGCATTGAGGGCAAATTCAGCCCGTGGGCTTGAGCCAAACTGCACTACGCCAAAGTGTACACCATCCTCTCCGATTGGAGAATTGGAAACTATTGTATTCATAAATTTTTTCATCTTGGAGAAATGTTCTTTAGTAATGCGCCTCGAACCATCAACCAAAAAAATGACATCAGCCTGTTGCATGTTCTTGCAGGCTATATGTGTGTGTGTGTGTGTGTGTGTGTGTGTGTGTGTGTGTGTGTGTGTGTGTGTGTGTGTGTGTGTGTGTGTGTGAGAGGGAGAGAGAGAGAGAGAGAGAGAGAGAGAGAGCAGAAGAGAGTGAGTAGTAAATACATAAATCATAAAAACAGATCATAAAAACTGCATGTTTTGATAAATATCTAAATTTGTCAGATGATCTGAAACTGAAAAGTGTGACAAACGTGCAAAAAAAAATCAGTAAGGTATATATAAAGGTTCTATTAAAGATTAAACATTGGACACCCTTACCCTGTTTTATACAGATATCCTTAACAATTATTTCCTTGACAGGATTCAGTGCATCATAGTTGGTGACAAAGTGCACCCTCTTTTGGTCATCTGCCATTTCAAAGAGCTCTTCCTTGTTGGCATCTTTCACTCCAATGGCATATATGATCACCCCCTCTGCTCTCAGCTGTACTGCTGGCTCTTTCACACTATCATCAGACTTTCCATCAGTAATGACAACGAGAATCTCTTGAACCTTATTGTCACGAGTCTCTTTAGCCTCCTTGAAGAGTGGGCTCATGAAAGACAAAGCCTTTCCTGTATTTGTGTTTCCAAATTCCTGCTTTATGTTGTGCACAGCTCTTTTGAGGGAGTCGATGTTATTATGATCATTCAGGCTAAATTCTAACTTGAGGTGATGTGAATATTTCACCACCCCCACACGGACCTGTTTTGGTCCAATAGTAAACCTCAGCAGAAATTGAACAATGAAATCCTTCATTTCCTCAAAGTATGGTGGATAAATACTTGAGGATTGGTCAATGAGGAAATAAATGTCTGCTTCTTCTGTCTGGGTGCATCCTAAAATTGCAATAAATTTAAACTGGTGTAAAGAACTGATTGGCAAGGTATTATAAAAATGACACACAGTAGATAATAAGCTTAACTTTTATACTAAACTGTTATATTTAGCAGCAATAAAGGTTCAGAGTCTTACCTTGCTCTACACTGTATGTACTGGACTTGTCACCTGAACGCACAATATTGTTGCACAGAATTTTCCTCAGAATTCTTTCCATTGTATTAAGCTTAGCAAAGTTCTCTACACTAAACACAAACCTATCAGGAGGATAAGATGCTATCTCTTCTAAGCGTTCCACGTTATCTTTCGTGACACCCAAGGCATAGACCTGGACTCCACTGTGCCTTAGCTGAAAAGCTTGAAATGTGACATTATCCAGTGAGTCTCCCTCCGTTATGACCACAGCAATCTGCTGCACTCCTAAGGCACGTCGGCTGCCCATGTCCTTGGTGAAGAGTTTCTCTCTTGCTAACTTTAGAGCCTTGCTAGTAATGGATTGCCCGCCCCTAAATTGTAAAAGTTTAATGTACTGCAGGATCTCCTCTTTGTTTTGAAAAGTGTTTAGGTAGAATTCAGCTGTGGGTGTATCATTGTACAGCACCATTCCTACTCGCACACTGTCAGAGCCAATCTCCAAGCCATTAATCATCCGGTGGAGAAAGTTACGGACCAGCCTGAAGTTTGGAAGCGTGATGTTATCTGATACATCCACAATAAACACTATATCAGCTGCCGGAACTGACTTGCAGTCTGTGATGCAAACAGAGACAAATATATATATTTACATTGATGTTTTTTTAAGATGCTCAAATCCATAGAAGTGAATTACAAAAGTACATAATATGATATATAATGATTTTAATATGAATTTCAATATCATTTATAGCCAGGTGCCCGAAATAAGAAAGTCACTGAACTTTCAACAATTCCCACAGATATTAAAAGGACAAATAATCAGAATTATCTTTTTTGAGGCATTCTGTTATACTGCTTTGTAAAACCAGGTTGTAGAATGTTTAATACTGGACCAATTTGGAGTTCACACTTTCTGCATTTATTTTTATTCACATTGTGTCCAATTCATGTTCTACACTGGATATTTTAATATGTACTCTCTACTCTTTAATATGTATATGTGTTCAGAGATTTTTTTTTCTGCTCTCTTGTAACATATTTACCCGTGTTCAATTATACATTCAGTATACTGTTTAGATTGATCAGTGGGGTCATGTGGTTCTCACCATGTAGAAATGAAAACACCAAAAATATTTGCATATGAAATGTTTATGGAAGCATGTTCTGCCACATAGGAGAAGTTATGTAACTTTATCTCTCAGCTGTGACTAAACCGCATCCCAGTAGTCAAGCAACAAGCAACATAGCTCAGCTGACAAATTTCCTTTAGAAGGAAGTAGCCATTTCAGCCAATTTCATGAATAGCATAGCATTTCTGCAGTGTTTTGGTTTGACATAGGGAATAGCTTTATAAGAGGAAATCATAATTGCTAGAGAAAATGTTGCAAAAGTGTGTCTCAAAGTATTTTTTCATATGTGGTGGAAAAAACCTTCCATAGTAGAAACTCTGTAGGAAGCCTTTTCATGAATGTATGTATTTTCATTTGAAATCTTCGGATGTAATAAATCTTTGGATGATGCTCTTAGGCCTCTGTATACATCAAGACTGTTTCTTCATTTCTGTGTCCTTGTTTATGTGATGCTTGCATATTTGTTGAGTAGAATGCTGACATTTAACATGGTGGGTTTGGCTAGGTTAAACTAAGACTGGTGTTAAATCTAAGGAATATGAAGAAATCTTCCCGATTTTTACATTTTAAATGACACGTGATATATATACTAAATATCATTTATGTAAATAGTTCACATATTCTCATATTTTTTTAATTATGAAAAAAATTGATGAACTGACCTCCAGTTACTTCAATTTGTTCTTTAGTTTCAATGATGATCTTCACATCTTGTGCTATTTCAGCAGCATTTTTTGGTGCAGCAGAGATGGTAAATCCTGGCAACACAGGCTTATGTGGATCGATTTGTAATGCTCTGCTGATGTCAACACTGATAAGAGTCACTTCATCATCCTTTAATGTATGGACTGCTGTAAGAATATTGTCATCAGATTCTCCTTTGCTTATCACCAGCAGGTATTGCTTATAGCCCTGAGCAATTCGACTGCCTGCTTCAGTGCTGAACAGGTGCGTGCGCACATAATCTATTGCTTTGGCAAGTTTGGGCTGTCCAGTTCCTCTGAGACGGAATTTGCGAATGAGTGCAAGTGCTTCATTTTTACTTTTGTAAGCATCAAAACGAAATTCCATTGAAACATTTTCACCAAACTGAGCCAAAGCTATGCGATTAGATGAACTTCCCACGTTGAGTACATTGGCTAGGCGGTTGAGAATCTGCATTACCTTTTGTGTCTGCTCAACTGAGCTGTCCACCAACACAAACACATCTGCAAACGTTGGTGCTAAAGCTAAAATTGAGATATTATTACAGTTAAACAACTGGTTGCAATAGTGGTAGACTGCAATAATTAAAAAAATATTATTAAAATGAATAATGATTGGGAAGGTATATTTAAAAAATGGGAATAATATTACCTTCTTGCTGAGCCTCCACAGAAATACATAATTTGTCTATTGTGCTGGTGGCTGCTTTCAGCAGCCCCTCGTATTCATTGAAACTCAGTACAAAATGCTGATATGGTTTATTAGCAATGGACTGCAGGCCTAGTATGCTGGCTTCACCAACCCCAATGCTGAAGATTAACACCCCCTTTCTACGTAGCTCCATAGCTGGAGTTTTTGTCTCATCAGATGAGTCACCATCTGTGATCACCACAGCAATCTGAGGCACAGACTCATTGATGCGACTGCCACCTGCTTCGGTGAAGTAATTATTTAGAATATAGCGCAGAGCTTTTCCAGTTTCAGTGCCTCCTTGTAGGTAGGTGAGTTTGTCTACCTTCTCCAGCAGGTCGTTCTTATCGGCATATTTCCCCAACAGGAACTCTGGATGAGGTTCATTACTAAACTGTGCCAGTCCTACTCTGACTTTATTGGGATTAATATCAAGATCCACTATGAATGTGTGAAGGAACTTCTTCACCTTCAGGAAGTCTGCATCACCAATGCTACCAGAGCTATCCACAAGGAACACAATGTCAGCCAAACTAGCTTTGCATCCTATAAAATAAAAACACAGGAATAAAACACATGATGCATTTAATGTTATAACTTTATTGCCTTAGCAGTTATATAGTCTCATGACAGTCCAGAACTGGAAATACCTGGTTAAACATTTGCCTTCACTTCTAATGATCTGACAATAATAAAAAAGAACTTTTTGGAAGTTCGGGAGCTTGTATCTCAGGATTGTATGCTAAGGAGGTTCTTATATCCCTAGCCTATCTCTCGGTCTGTATTAATAACTGAATTGTTATATAATGTAATCGGTCTATTTCTACAAAGATCAATATACTACTAATATTCTACTACATCTCTGTTTCTATATTTAGCATCTATTGTTTGTGTTAGGAAAGATTAGACCAAAGATTCATCATTCTATATTTTTTTAGCACCCCCTTTACATCATTCATACTCCCATCAAGTTTAACCAAAGTTATATACCTGTGTTTTGAGCACTGCTCACAAGAAAAAAACTTGTTAAAATGAAGACAGGCAGCAGTCCTTTTAATTTTTCCATG
This sequence comes from Tachysurus fulvidraco, assembly GCF_022655615.1. Classification (NCBI taxonomy): domain Eukaryota; kingdom Metazoa; phylum Chordata; class Actinopteri; order Siluriformes; family Bagridae; genus Tachysurus; species Tachysurus fulvidraco. The sequence continues at coordinate 12,496,886 of NC_062520.1, read as the reverse complement.
GCTTCAGTGATCTAAAAGATAAATACAGAACAATTAAAAAGAATTAATCACAGCCTCTGCAGCAACTTATAAAAAATCACCTGTCTGCAAGGAGGTGTTACTGACATCATAGGCTGTCCAAACTTTGTGTCACAATTTTTTCTATTATTTATCTTCAACAAATATGAACTATATGAACAATTGCATAAAAACGGTTATTTACAAAGGGTTGCTGCAGATGTGCTTACTTCACATGAAGACATACAGTACATAAACAGTATACATAATCACAACTATGAGAATTTGTCTTCACTAATGTTTCTGCACATCTCACCATGTCTGACAGACATACTGTAATGGATGGTAATTTCTCAGCTGAAACTAAATCCCAGCAAACTGCTGAGCTGCTTTACATCCCTTGAGATGCACTCATATGTCAAGATCAGGTGATCATCCTGGACCATCAGATCTAATTAACCAATATTTCTTACCTCGAATTGCTAACTTTCCAGATCATTTAAGTTTCTGCCTTACAACAATAAATAGACATGATAATAAGTCAATTACAAACAGGTGAGTATCGACAAGACACTGCCGGATCGCCCCCTAATGTTCCTGCAGAGAATGTCCAAGCAAAATTCTGACAGCAGTACAATTTGCAGACTACATCCTCAGGGGATTCTTATCTATTCCGGTAATGATATAATTAAATAAATATGAACAAAGACATTATGAATGCAACAGAAGCAGTAGAACCTCCTAGTTGGCTGTGGATAAGGAGGGGCAATAATATTTTTAGTAGGACATAAACCAGGCCTTAATCATCTCTAGCTGAGCCATCTGAGCAAGGGTGTGGTGTAAAAAGACCAGACACTCATGAAGCTCAGATGACATTAAGCTCACACACAATATTGATTGATCATAAAGTATTTACACTGGTACCTTTGTGTGTTGTCTTTTGTGTATTGTCTTGTACTTTTTGTTTGCACTATCTTTTGTCCTTGTCTTTTTTGTCTTTTTTGTTTTGCACTGTTTGCACCAGGTTGCACAGATGCACTTTATGTGGCTAGGACTACTTACTAAATCCTTAGCTTTGTCTTTGTTTATATAGCACCATTGTCCTGGAGAAACGGCACATTTCACTGTGTGCTGCAACAGCTTTATATGGTTGAAATGACAATTAAAGCTTCTTGACTTGACTTGAGTTGTTAGTTACTTTCTTATACAAATATGCAAATACTGTTTTTTGGTGAGTGGTTGGCTAAGAGGGGAAAAAAAGGCTTCTTTTCTCAGCTGACAGCATTTGCCTGAATAGCTTTATGTCATTAACATGTTTACAAAAAAGTTGCAACAACCATTTCAAAATGGACAATCACATTTTGTAATAACAAAATGTATTAAAAACAAACATATATAAAACCAACTCTTAGAAGAACAGTGATGTGACATACGGCTAAGTACGGTGACCCATACTCAGAATTCGTTCTCTGCATTTAACCCATCCAAAGTGCACACACACAGCAGTGAACACACACACACACACACACACCGTGAACACACACCCGGAGCAGTGGGCAGCCATTTATGCTGCGGCGCCCGGGGAGCAGTTGGGGGGGTTCGGTGCCTTGCTCAAGGGCACCTCAGTCGTGGCCGGCCCGAGACTCGAACCCACAACCTTCAGGTTATGAGTCAGACTCTCTAACCATTAGGCCACGACTGCCCCCACCTCTTAATGTTAAGTTCAGAAATGGAGCAACATTGCTTTCTTTATAAGGAGGGCACAATATCATGGTACTTTCACTTTGATTAGAAGTGCTGAATTTAAGGAAAAAATACTAATATGAATCAGTCACTTTTTTACTTAGTCAGAGCTAAGAGTGGTTCTCAGATGGCTTAATTGACATTTTTACCCTTGAACCCAGCCATATATATTTTGTCATGTCATTTCATGTTATTCTTCTTCGCCTAACAATAGCTGAGATTGAGAAAAATCAGCAGTGCTGCCTCATACACACAAACACATAGGACCATTCACAGAGACAGATTTTTTTCAATAGAGATTTCCTATACTTCAAAAGTAATGGCATTGCCTACATAATGGACAGCACATTAGGTCAAAGTTCTAATCTTTTTTCTTTTACTGTATATAATAATAACTCCAAACAGATAAAAATCACCATCAACTACATGGTTGGCTACATTACAATAAAAGTTATTTTTACTGGCATCTTGCACAATGCAGTATGTAGTAAATATAACACATATAATAATATTAAATATAATTTATAAAGATCTAATATTAAAGTAGCACATCACACACCTATAGTCAACATCCCATTAAACATGCCTTAGAAAATGTTTTTTTGTAAACATGTTATTGAAAGCTGCTCACCAAAGTAGGTATCACTGCAGGTATCACTGAAGCATACTGTATTTTAATCAGTTGCAGAGTTTTGATCACAATCAATTACGCTAAATGTTGTTCTAAAAGTAAAAGGGTACGAAATGTATTGCAGGCAAGTAGAGTGGTATGATTTAAGCACGCACAAAAGGGGAAAAAGCAGCACTTTAAGTGGGAGCTCTTATACCACGCCTCCAACTCCTCACACTCTTTCACAATACTGTAGGATCCAGATCATATTCAGTGGTTGTTACTGTCATTCCTTCAACAAGGGAAAACTATTGTTTTCTAGTGAAACAGCATGATCAGTACTAAAGCATTCTGTACAATCCTGTAACAGTGTAGTTCATCACGCAGGATTCGGGTATAATAAAATGAAGCGATCTAGAATTAAAAGGGTAAGGAATTTATTTTAGGACTTGGATTTCTATTCTATAAAAAAAAAAGAATCGTTGCCATCACTGGCATATCCTCATTTATAAACAGAAATGCTTTCTTCATTTCTTCAGACATGCACCTGTAGAAAACGTCTGTTTCAGGAATTCTGTTTACTTTCTGTTACACTGGTGCGGACTGAACTGGGAATAAGCATTTAAACTTGCTGGCTGCCTGGAATAACAGCTGAAACTTAAGAGGTCAGCTGATCTTTTTCACTGATTCACTTCTTTACAGATTAATTTTCAGATTTTTCTTCATTAATTTCTATCTATCTATCTATCTATCTATCTATCTATCTATCTATCTATCTATCTATCTATCTATCTATCATTATTGTTTGAATTAATTACATGTAATTGGAATTCATCTGTTTAATCTTTGTGTGCTTGTTTTTATGTATGCCTACTATATTTGCACATTAATCTCAGTGTGTTTACTTTAAAATAAAGGCTAGAAAAATAAAGCGATGTAAAATAGAACTCTTCAAGCGTTTAATATATAATGTGTATATTGCTACTGATTATAGCTTTTTAACATCCCTAAGAAAGATGCATGAACACTAACAGGGACATAATTTAAATCAAAGTAGAGTTAACATCTTGCGTCTTGTCTAGTTGCACATAAAGCTCTTTACTCTCTGCATCATATTTCTAACCCATAGAGGATCACAGTGGCACTATGGTGTAGCTGAGAACAAGTGAGCTACTTTTCCTCTTCAGCACTGCGGCGCTGCCAGTGTGGGCTAATTTACCCGACTGGTATAGAATATTGTTTAACCAAAGTGTGGTGTAAAAGTTCATAAAAGAAATAATATGATTTAGTAAGATGTATGCATAGTTATAAGCGATGTGTAGTGAGTCTGTAATAGAGTTGTTTTTTTTTGTAGAGAAACGGGTTCCACTTAATCAGTCATCGGTTATTTACTGTATTATGGCAACCCTCTGGTAGGCGTTATCAGTGCAATACCAGCAAACTGCTACTTGTAGTATTGGTCCACAATTCTTACAGAGATTAAATATATTGAAATGCACGAATGACTCGATTTAGCAGAAAACAATATCCACAGTTTTAGTGGTGTTAGGATGGTGTGGAACAATCTTGTTGATCATGGTGTTGACTAAATCTACCTTGCTGCTGTCTTCACTCTGCAGTGCATGGTGAAAAATGTAAGCAAGTGAAAGCCAAAGGCTGCTGTTTCATTATAGGTCTCAAACTTGATATGTTACGAAATATACAGAATTCCTTTTAATGAATAAAACGTCCTTCATAGTGCTGCCTGTTAGCAGAGGCTTTGGCATCTCAAGCAATTCAATTCAATTCAATTCAATTTACTTTTATAGCACTTTTAACAATTCCCATTGTCTCAAAGTAGCTTTACTGAAATATGGAAACAGAAGAGAGAGAAATAAATAAATAAATATATAATAATAATAAGATGAAAAAATAATGAATATATATATATATATATATATATATATATATATATATATATATATATATATATATATATATATATATATATATATACCATACTCAGAATTTGTTCTCTGCATTTGACCTATCCAAAGTGCACACACACAGCAGTGAACACACACACACACACACACACCGTGAACATATACAATTGAAGTTTAAAATTAATTAAAAAAACTTTTTTAACTTAAAATTTAAAATGCTATATATCTATCCCTATCCCTAATGAGCAAGCCGGAGGCGACGGCTGCAAAGGAAAAACTTCCTGAGATGATATGAGGAAGAAATCTTGAGAGGAACCAGGCTCAGAAGGGAACCCTTTCTCATGCAGGGTGTACCTGGCTTCATATTCACTACAACTCTAACTATAAATCAGTAATTTTAAACAAATTAATGACATAACACATTTTTGTGTTTTACACAGTGTGCTTTTATATGTACTGAAGCAAAGGACCAACATTCTGTTGATCCAATTTAGACTTTACACTTCTGCAGCATTTAACACAAATGATTCAGTCTGTTATGGTCTTCATAGACTGAATTTGCTGTGGAATAGTTGTTTTTCCCCCTCATTTAGTAGATAGTTTGTTATTCACAAAGGTTTCTAACATTGTTTACTCTTACAAGATGTTCATTTAAAATCCTGATTTAAAACAGGGATTGAAATGACCAGAATTTAATTACAGAAATATAATCAACATTCTGATTTCATCAACATAAGCTCCATGTATCCTGTATTCAAGTACATTATATGTCACTGAAATGCTTTTTTCACTGTGCAGTAATGGATTGTTGAATATGCTGTACCATGTTTCACCAATTCATTGATTAGTACTCTTGTTTAACTGCATGAATATGTCATAAGAACATAATTAAAAGTAGGAAGCTATTTCTAATTGGTTTCATTTTAGAGCCATTTTCAGCATGGCAGCAATGGCAAAGACCAATGTTTCCACAATGTTTAACAACACAATGCAGAGTTTGTTTTGTACAGTATATTTTAAGGCAAGGGGCTGCAGAAAGTGACAAAAATATGGTTTGACTGCTGTATGAGTGCTGTATCTGTTTAATTTAAAAAGCTTCACTGGTGTTTTATCGCACTTTCTTTGTACTGTCTACTATCAGGCTGATTTGATGCATTGCATGCTAACAAGCCTACTTTTCATAGCTCTGTGATACTAGGCTTCACTTTCTGTAGGGAGTGGAATTTGTAAGCTCTCCTCTGTGGGTCAGCCAAGTATAATAATTTAATCAACATGGAAGAAACTTTTCATTTTGATACCATGATGGTCTTCAAAGTAAAAAATGTTCAGTCTGTTAAAACAGTTGCATATGTTTAAATTGAATCCAGTTATTCTTTGATAACACATACACACATATTTATACACATTAATTCGGCTTAAAGTTTTAAATCAGTGAACATACTGTATGTGAACATACTCTCCTCTACATAGACATGTAAAAGGTAGGTATAAAAACCTAAAATCGAAAGTATTAAAAATATTTTTTTAATGGAGCAGTCATAAAGTAGGCATACTGATATTGGTTGATCTTGAAATTTTTTAACATTATATTAATTAATACATATAATCAATTAATACATCATTTTAATTGTGATCTTTCATAAATGTATCCTTCAGTATCCATCTACAGAGAAAGTGCATACATCTTGTATAATGGAAGGGTTTACTTCACTGTTTGAGATCACTGACTATAGCACGGAGACCATGGAACATTCTTCTGGAATATATTATACTGTGTTATACAATTTTGAAGCCAGTTTTATTCCCTCATGTGCACAGATACAGAGAACTCATAAACTAGTTTCAAGTCTTCATAAGAATAAAGTTATGCAATAACATGAACCTCGATCATCAATGAACCCTTTTCTTACTTGCCTGTATAATATGTGTAATGATTCCTAGACTCTTCACATTACTACACATTAAAACCAAACTTCCAATTCTGCTCTTAAGGAAACTCAAATAAGATTTTACTTTTACAAAAAACATGAATGATTTAATAAAATTAGGGACTGGGTAAATTCTCTAAAGCATATTTAGTGTGTTCTAACAATGTATTAGTCTGATGTGAAATAATGAGTTGATGACAAATTTAATATTCAATTTAAAACTATGACTAAGAATTAGGATGTGAATCTTTAAAGAAATATGGCCTGTCAATATAGGACACTCTTGTTGGATGTAGAAACAATAAATATAACTAGATTTGTAAAGTTTGTAGTGACAAAATTTGATGTTGGCTTGTCGGAGAAAGTATTCCCAAAGGCCGATATGCTAGGGTGCCAATACCTTTGGAGTCGAGTGGATACGAGCATGTGACATCACCCAAATACCTGTGACTCAATTCCCCTCATTGTGCTGAGTGTTTTGAGATATCACATGTCCATTTTGAGGTTTTTTTTTTTTTTTTGAAGGCAAGGCTGCACGTGACGTAACGTGATGTCATCCGAATACCCGTGAGGAAGTTCCCCCTCATTGTTCTGAGTGTTTTGATTTGTCACATGTCAATGTTGTGAAAAGTTTTTTGATTAGGTATATGTTAGGTGATGTCTTTGTCCAGAGTATCACCCTAAAGAAGCTGGCTGAGTTTGGTGTAGGTAGCTTGAAAGTGATGATTTATTTATAAACTTTATAAATAAACTGATTTATTTAAACCATTATGGGTTAAACATGTATTGCTTCGAGCACTTCTCACTTTTTACACTTACTTATATCCACTGTTATATTTTAAAACAGTTAACAGTAAACACTTAAACAGTTAACAGTATATTTTACAGGTATGTTTTAATACATACTGTATTATTTATTCAAGTCAATATTACTAAATTCTCTTTTGTTTATAAAGTTATGAACTGGTCGTTAATGGTACTCTTGTTACCATTCAGTCATATTAGACACCCATCTGGATAATAAAGGATTTATTTTGAAATTGGAGATTAATTGGAAATTTACAGATTTTAATTTCATACCTCTGTCTAACAGTTGTTGTCTACTGTGTTGTCTGTGTTAAATAGGTTTAGTTAGTTTAAACAAATACATTTCACACACAAATGCAATAAGATAGAACTTTTTAAACAATGTCATGTAGGTCATATGTCATAATTAGGTTTCAGTGTAACTAGGTGTGTAGTGAAACTCACAGGTTTACATGGGCTAATGTTACAATGCCGATTTTCCCAATGTGCTGTACTTTAATAGCTTTGTTTTTTTATTGTTTGCAATACAGTAGTCCCTTTCATAACTCATTAAAACTCATTCTTTCTTTCTTTCTTTCTTTCTTTCTTTCTTTCTTTCTTTCTTTCTTTCTTTCTTTCTTTCTTTCTTTCTTTCTTTCTTCACCTTGTAACAGATTAATATTAAAAGTTGCATTTTGTTTTTGCCTTATTAAATGAGAGATCGGTGAAGGAACGACTGTATCATAAGCATTTTGTTTTTTTTAAAGATGCTTAAACACTATATTCAGTTGAAACCTGATGAACTTGTTCCCATTTGTACCTTGCTCTATTTCTGTTTTTTAACAAAACCACTTTGTTGGTGATGGCTCATTTTCAGGATGTTGCCTAGGGTCCTGGAGTCCAGCTGAAAAACATATGTGAAGCTAAAGGACAATTAGAATGAGGAGATTGGAAGATGAGGAGATAACGCTGATCTGATCTGAGCTAATTATCCAGTATCCTGGAAAAGTTTTTTGAAGGTACAATTCATTATTTATTTATTTTTGTTTGTTGAGCAAAAGTAATAAACACACACAATACGGCTTACAAAACAAAACAAAACAAAACAAACAGATCTTATCGAACCTTATTCCCAAGAATGATAGACCTAATGATTGGATACACAAATGGTGTATGTTTTTCTACATTAAGACTCTGAGAACTTTTAGTCCTTTAGGAAAGGATGCAAAAAAATTGTACAGATGTTTATTTAAACATGTTTTGAACCCAAAAGGAGATATCATGTTTTTAATTCACAAGCAACCTTGTGTTTTATAAGGTTCTCTCTGTTATTATGTAGTCTGTGAATCTCAGTAAACAATTAATAAGTGATATTAACTAGTTTAAGTAGTTTATTCTCTGAATGACTGTGGAAAAAATTTAAGGGCATTGACAACATCTGCATGATAAACGTGTACTTAATTTGTTGATGCTGTTTCTTTCGGTTGATGTGAACTCTGGAGTCCACCCACAATCATACACACATATACTTGAACTTGAGTTTGAACTTAAACATAAGTCAAGTCAAGTAACAAATTGTAGGTCTTTTGCCTTAAGTTAATGGGAAATATACTGGAAATCATTCACGCTAAACAAAAAGGGAATAATAAAAGAACCAGATGATCTGTACAAATTTATCATGCCTAATCTTTTTATTCTCTAATATAACATTTCTATGCTGATAAGAGTGTACAGGATGACAGTTTGACCATTCATATGACATCAGACAGGTTGAGTGAATAGTTTGAGGAGTATGACAATGAGGTAAATCAAATATTATTCAGTCAAACACTTATGGAAAATTTTGGATTGACATATTATTCAGCATGCTCATCGCCGCCACCATCAAAACACGATTTGAGGAAATCTTTGGGATAAATTATATCTGCGATATGTATACTTCCACAGACTTTAGAGCTTTTCAGGGGGTTTATAGGGACCCACTCACTCATGCATTTTTTCATTTATGTGCCCCAAGTCACATTTAGGGTCTACTGGAGATCCTGAGGATGTAATAAATCTTACTTATTAGTTATGGCTCATGACATGTTCTATCTTATACATAGATTTTATTAGGTAATATTTTGCATGACACTGAAATTCTGTGGAGATGGTGAACTTTTATGGTATTTTTGCAATACATGATTGATTGATTTGTTAGGTATACCTTTCTCTTCTCTTTATATGAAAGTGTATATAATCAGAACATATGCTTTAGCCATTTTCCCCAGTTTAATTTGACCTAAATATCCAAGCATTGCATTTTCCAGATGTCATGTCTGCTCTTACAGTCACTAACTCCAACTCATCAAGGGTTGGACAACACATACAGTATCTTCATGACATCATTAAACAGAAATCCACTATGGCCCTGGTCTTTAAACTCAAATTACACACATCTGGATTCAACATTTAGTGGGAAGTCTTGCCCCAGCATTCCCTGGTCATGTCACTGCTACATGTGCCTGTGAAATTTATAGTACTGACCTTCAGTAATATACTTATTACTTGTTTTGCATGTTGTAGTTGTAGGATGGTGGTGTACATTGACATCACACTGCTCACATTTGTTGATAATTGGGTCCAGTATATAATCCACAGACAAATTTGTTTGTACCTCAGTGAGTGGGTGAGCTAACACTGACCCAAATGCCAGCCCATTATTGGGCCTTGTTTTGCTGCTTGTCAAACATATAGATTCGTGTCTGAAATTGTATGTATGTGTGTGGCAATGTAAATGACTGCTCTTTATACAAATAAAACAATGGCTATCTCTGAACAATTTTGTTGAGCTTAGTTTGATTGCATGTTCTCAATATTTACTATCTGACCTGTGGCTTCAACATATAGATTCATTCTTGGAATAAACAACTTGATTGGAAGCAAATGGGGCAGAAATGTCAGACCACCAAAACATGTGGTCTAACACAAAGTGAAACCCAATGTGTATATCACTGTCATATTGTATTTACACATGACTTGGGTTAGTTAGATTCTTCTTTAGTAGTGCTTGATAAACTTCTTTTTTGTAATAAAAAAAAAAATTAAGTTGTTCATGAAGCATGAAGGATAGTGAGTTTTCTCCCATACAGGGATCTCCAAGAAGGCAAGGGATAGCTGGAAGTCCAGGAAGTCTGGTGCAAAGATAATTAGGTTTTCTTTTCCTTTTTACTGATACACACCAGAACACAAAACATTAATGTTTTATAAATAAAAAATGTTAAATAATGTTTCCCCTTTTGTTGCCCCTTTAATTCTTTGATTTTAGCCAAGATGATAAATGAAGACTTATATATATATATATATATATATATATATATATATATATATATATATATATATATATATATATAAATTACAGGGAAAATGTCCAGTTAGTCCAGTCTGACAGAAAGACTACATAGTCATAAATTGTTTGAAAGTGTTTGCATATTTATATCATTTGATTTGTTTCAGGAATCAGTAGGTAACAAGGACAAATGGTGACATTACCATTGTTTGCACATTACGTAGGGTGGCAGGCCATCCACCTGGAGAGAGAGAATGTTACTGTTACACCTTGAAAAAATGTTTGTATCTCAGCTATTTTTTAAACAGTTAATTGGTCAAACAGTGTGTTTATACTTCTTTTACATTTACACCAATGCATCTGGAAAGTTAACATTTGTTGTTGTTGGAAAGAAAGGTGATACAGTAATAGTTGGACAGGAAAGAGGCATGGTTTTTGGCTAAGAAATAAGGACATGAGTTTACTCATGACTTTACTGGCTCAAGTTAAACACATACACACAGTACAGGAAAGGTGGAACCCAACCATAACACACATTTGGCTTTATACTATCATTCCGATTCTTATTTAATAAAAACCAAATGTAACAACTAGAAATGTTTACAGATATTATCTGATATTTACCGTACAGCACCAGCCTTCTAGGAACACCAAACATAGAAAATGAATGTTAATTAGTTTTGCCTGGATGTAAAGGGGATAAGGGGTCTGATTTAAATAAAGTGATCATGATTAGTACCAAAATATGCCAAATGTACACAAAATTGTGGAAAATTATTTTATTTTATACTTTTACTAATGAGTTAATCATTTATCTATTAGTCATTTCTTTATCATCATTATTGAATCCTTCATTTTGCTACACAGTCACACATGTTATAAGCCTTTTAAAGGCATTTGTGAGAGAAAGGAATCCTTGTACTGTATGTCTGATTTAAGGCAAAGAGGGAGGCCTACTTTGTCAGGACTGATTTAAGACACCTTGGAAATGTAAAGTTGCTGTCATGTTTTTTAATTTATGTAGAACAGAATATTCTTCTGACCTGTAATTGAAATGCAGTAATTCTTATAGTCCAAGTGTTAGAATAGTTCTTCACCGTATGTGTATTCATGTTAGCTTTATAATTTTTTTAATCAAAAAGAATGATGTTCTTTGTTTACCTGTAAACAATGTGGTCCCTAAAGTTATTCTGAAACATATAAAAATGTATATGTTGCATAATCAAGAATTACTGATACAGTACGTAATTGCCTTATTGTAATTAACAGAGCAGGACAATGAACATACACAACAGGAAGTATACTGCAAATAATTTGTTTATATTAATTCTTTTATTGTGCATACATTTTTCAGCAAGAAGGTTGGCAGAGTTAGAGCTTGAGGCTTCAGCTTGTCTTAAACAGCTGGATGAGACAGAGACATCACACTGTTTAGATTGTCTGTGGTGCTTGTTCTAATGGAGCAGGATCTTTTTCCTAAGGATTTTAGTGAATTTCATGGGTAGGTGAAATCAATAATGCAATGTAGTTCATTAACACAGGAGTGCTCTGGGTCCTAACATATAACTGCTCACTTTTACAAAATTCCTTTATCGTCTGTGGCTTTAATCAGGTTAGTGCTATAGTGGTTTAAATGATTTTATATTTTTTATTTAATATTTTGTCGGAAAAAAACTAAACAAAAAACAAAAAAAACAAAGCTACTACCAATAAAGCAGTTGGCTAGATCTATAGTTGGTAAGTACTGTATATCAACTGTTCGGCTATATGAAGACAAGACAGTGACTGCTTATTTACTGCGTATTGACCTTGCCACATTTTACTTCTAATTCATTTCAGACCTTTCTGCTTTATCTTTTCTCCTTTGCCATTCTTCTCTTTCACAACTTTCAGAGTCTTCCAACTATAGCTCTAACTTGTGAGTCTGAAAGGGGCAGCTTGGAGGTCCTGGATAAAGAGGAGATATCTCATGATGCTACTGGACAGGAGAACATTTAAAGAACGTTCTATAAAATTGACTTTCTTGTCATCACAGGGGAAGACCAGAGCTGGTTGGTGCTTGATCAATGCCACCCTTATGCTGTTGCCTCCCAAATTCTGCCTCACCAAACATTAATTTGCAATTAACAGCTTTATTTGCTTTGAAAGTAATTAAATATTTAAAAATTTGTCCATGGTTTACAAATTCTGGAGTCAGATAATTCAATATTCTTGGCTGAAGTGCAGATTTACATTTACATTTACAGCATTTGGCAGATGCCCGACGTACATAAATGCTTAAATCTCTAACATTGAATACATTAATGCTAGTTCACTAGGTTACATACTTAAGATACGAGAAGAGACAGGAGGGAAGAAGAATGTAGCTTGTCAAAGGAGAGGTTGAAGTCACCAAGCACCGTCAGGGGGGAGCTATCGGAAGGGAAAGCACTAAGCAGTAAGTCCATTTCTTCCAGGAAGTCTCCTAGGGGACCAGGAGGGCGGTAGACAACAATGATAACAAGGTTGATTGGAGAGGTAACTGAAATGGCATGGAATTCAAAAGAAGAGATGGTTAAATGAGAGAAGAGGAGAGGTGTAAAGCACCATTTCTTTGACAACAGATCAGGATCATGACAGTGAGCAGGAGTTCAGAGGTCCATTAAATTTAAATTCTGGCAAATGATTAAAGTTCAAATCACAAGTCTACTACATACCCAATATAAACAACCAAGCAGTTACATCTAACCATATTGTTGCTGTTTGGAATCACTATGTGGATTATTATTAAATGTAAATAAGAAGGTTTATTCAAATAATGCTAAAATAAATAAATCACTCTCAAGCACATCAGACTGATGAATAAACATAAAAAAGATTTACATTTTTAGTGTGATAGTTTGAACATTCAGTGTTATTAAGTAAGCTCTAAGATTTAGTCTACTAATGAATACACTATAAATCTAGTTTACAGTCTTGAGAAAGTATGATGCGTGCCGGGTTGGCTATTTAAGAATGTTATACAATTTATTGGTTTCATATGAACTTCCAGTCAACAGACCAAAACAATTTCAGGCTTCTTATGTTGAACATCTGTGAAATAGTTTGTGCCAGCAGAGGCTATGGTGGACTTAACTAATTCAGTGAATGGTGAAATCCTTTTTCTCATATTTCATCGGGGGCAATAATTTCAGATAAACGGTCACTAAATCTCTGCATTGTGCTAATTTTTAGCCTTGACTGTCAGTCTGTCTGTCTACACTCAGAGTCACATTTTTATATATAGTTGACAACTGCAACTACTAAATTTTATGTGCTTACCATTGACTAGATTGTATCCCATAATTGCTGAAGAGTTGTTGGCTGCACAAATTTTGCATTTCTAAAATGCATTCTTATTGGATTCAGCTCTGGTGACCTCCCAGTCAGGTCATTGAAGTATGGACCCACTTTAAGATGGCTCTTGCTTTGTGTCCTGGTGTGTTATGCTGAAAGTAGCCATTATAAAGTATGTACATTTTGACCATAATGGAATGCATGAGTGTAAATTTTGCCCCCATCTGTACGTCATAGATCATATCATGTAAATGATTTCCAACTGCCTAAAATTATTTTTTTTCATTCAGTATAGATCTATATATTGATCTATTGATTGACAAAACAAGACAAACGAAAAACCTTAAGAATATTATTTTATACCTTTAGGAAATTGTTTCAATATCAAATTCTATTTCCATATAACAAA